>NW_026645825.1:0-74740 GCF_949987535.1 Balaenoptera acutorostrata | reverse complement strand
CCAACGCAGACCCTTTCAAGTAATACTGCATGGTACCCATCCCATGGGTCCCAAATCTCCAGGTTCAAGGGCATCTTCCTACGTCGAAAACAGGCATGAGAAACCAGAAGATGGTACACCGTGTGATCGGGAAAGGTTTCTAAAACGCACCTCATTTCTCATCTCCTTTGCTCGGGTTCGCCATTCCAGCCGATTTACTAGCCATCTCCCTCCTTGGAGAATCAGCACCTTTAACCTCCTGTTCCGTACAGGTTGCAATTTGTCCTGAGGATGAACGGGAAGAGGGGGAACCAATGAGAGACTAGCTCTAGGTGTTGGGACAGGCACAGGTCACTCTATTTTCCCATCAGGAAGAAGAATTAAGCACAAGCTCAGCCTGCCCCCCAGAACCAGAAGAGGGCCTGAAGCAATCCTGCGCTTTTGCGGCCAGCTCCCAAAAAAGCGAGTTGAAAAATGGAGCTCAGGGGCACTGCAATTCACAAACCTGCAGAGTTTTAAATGATACCTCTCGTCCACAAATATATTAAGGGAAGGCAACGAAGAGGCTTTGAAAGCAAGGCAGAATTGCAGGAAACAGATTTCAGGAGGTAGATTCGAATCGCCTTGAAGGCACATGAAAAGCGGCAAAACGTGGACAATGATGCCCCTTGGCCAAAAAGGGCGTATGCGTTTTTTCCTGAATATATTCAGGAAAAAACGCATACGCCCTTTTTGCCAACCAAGCAACCTGGAAAGGCCAATCAGCGCTCCAAAGAAGTCTCGCTTCCCAGCGGGCAAAAGGGCCATGCGGAAAAAAGTGTCCAAACCAGAAATGCAGGACCGGCCATGGAGAAATAGGAGCCTTGCTACGCTGATGGGTGGGATGTAAATTGCCAACAGCCACTCTGGAGAAGTGTATGGTGTGTTCTGAAATATCTAAAAAACACAGCTTGGAGAGCATAGGGCACTTCCACTCATGGGCGTATAAATTGGGAAAACTAAAAATCAGCAAGACACAGGCACCCCAAAGTTTAGGGCTGCTCTGTTGACAAGAACCCCCACTTCATTACACCTTAAATATCCTAGGAAAGCGAAAAATGAATAAAGAAGTTGTGGTCCTCATGTACAATGGAATATCACTCAGCCATGAAATCAACGTCATAAGGCTAGTAGCAGCACGATGAGTGGATTTAGGTACGACGATTCTAAGTGAAATAAGTCACACAGAAAAAGACACTTATCATAAGATATCACTTAGAGAGGGAATGTAAAAACCGCTACACTTGAACTGAATTACAAAACAGAACAGAGTCACACGTTCAGAAAACACACTATGGCTGCTGAACGGGAAAGGTGAGGTGGGGTGATGCATAAAACAAGGGTTTCAAATTAGCTCCGATACCGTTCCATAAACCCAATATGTAAGAGACAAGACCTATTCCTTTTTCAGTGAACTGGACTCAACACCCCCTATTCACCGCACAAGAATATATCTGACTAGTGAGAATCTTCAAACCTATGTATTGATATCTCTCTGTAAGTGAGTCAAGGGGGTGTAAAGCGGCATAAACACAGCCGTGAAACGCAGCTAAACCCCATTATAAAAATAAATTACTTTTCAAAACCCGTGAAACAAAGGCAGTGAAAGAGAGAGAAATTCTTACAAAATTCGTTCAGGGGCCGTGATGCAACCTGGATTGACCATATCTAGACCCACAGCTGATTGAGACATAAGGGTGGACACTCTTGGGGCTGAGAGGTTCGGTGAGGTTGGGTGAGCCAACGCAGACCCTTTCAAGTAATACTGCATGGTACCCATCCCATGGGTCCCAAATCTCCAGGTTCAAGGGCATCTTCCTACGTCGAAAACAGGCATGAGAAACCCAGAAGATGGTACACCGTGTGATCGGGAAAGGTTTCTAAAACGCACCTCATTTCTCATCTCCTTTGCTCGGGTTCGCCATTCCAGCCGATTTACTAGCCATCTCCCTCCTTGGAGAATCAGCACCTTTAACCTCCTGTTCCGTACAGGTTGCAATTTGTCCTGAGGATGAAGGGGAAGAGGGGGAACCAATGAGAGACTAGCTCTAGGTGTTGGGACAGGCACAGGTCACTCTATTTTCCCATCAGGAAGAAGAATTAAGCACAAGCTCAGCCTGCCCCCCAGAACCAGAAGAGGGCCTGAAGCAATCCCTGCGCTTTGGCGGCCAGCTCCCAAAAAAGCGAGTTGAAAAATGGAGCTCAGGGGCACTGCCATTCACAAACCTGCAGAGTTTTAAATGATACCTCTCGTCCACAAATATATTAAGGGAAGGCAACGAAGAAGCTTTGAAAGCAAGGCAGAATTGCAGGAAACAGATTTCAGGAGGTAGATTCGAATCGCCTTGAAAGCACATGAAAAGCGGCAAAACGTGGACAATGATGCCCTTGGCCAAAAAGGGCGTATGCGTTTTTTCCTGAATATATTCAGGAAAAAACGCATACGCCCTTTTTGGCCAACCAAGCAACCTGGAAAGGCCAATCAGCGCTCCAAAGAAGTCTCGCTTCCCAGCGGGCAAAAGGGCCATGCGGAAAAAAGTGTCCAAACCAGAAATGCAGGACCGGCCATGGAGAAATGGGAGCCTTGCTACGCTGATGGGCGGGATGTAAATTGCCAACAGCCACTCTGGAGAAGTGTACGGCGTGTTCTGAAACATCTAAAAAACACAGCTTGGAGAGCATAGGGCACTTCCACTCATGGGCGTATAAATTGGGAAAACTAAAAATCAGCAAGACACAGGCACCCCAAAGTTTAGGGCTGCTCTGTTGACAAGAACCCCCACTTCATTACAACTTAAATATCCTAGGAAAGAGAAAAATGGATAAAGAAGTTGGGGTCCTCATGTACAATGGAATATCACTCAGCCATGAAATCAACGTCATAAGGCTAGTAGCAGCACGATGAGTGGATTTAGGTACGACGATTCTAAGTGAAATAAGTCACACAGAAAAAGACACTTATCATAAGATATCACTTAGAGAGGGAATGTAAAAACCGCTACACTTGAACTGAATTACAAAACAGAACAGAGTCACACGTTTAGGAAACACACTATGGCTGCTGAACGGGAAAGGTGAGGTGGGGTGATGCATAAAACAAGGGTTTCAAATTAGCTCCGATACCATTCCATAAAGCCAATATGTAAGAGACAAGACCTATTCCTTTTTCAGTGAACTGGACTCAACAACCCCTATTCACCGCACAAGAATATATCTGACTAGGAAGAATCTTCAAACCTATGTATTGATATCTCTCTGTAAGTGAGTCAAGGGGGTGTAAAGCGGCATAAACACAGCCGTGAAAAGCAGCTAAACCCCATTATAAAAATAAATTACTTTTCAAAACCCGTGAAACAAAGGCAGTGAAAGAGAGAGAAATTCTTACAAAATTCGTTCAGGGGCCGTGATGCAACCTGGATTGACCATATCTAGACCCACAGCTGATTGAGACATAAGGGTGGACACTCTTGGGGCTGAGACGTTCGGTGAGGTTGGGTGAGCCAACGCAGACCCTTTCAAGTAATACTGCATGGTACCCATCCCATGGGTCCCAAATCTCCAGGTTCAAGGGCATCTTCCTACGTCGAAAACAGGCATGAGAAACCCAGAAGATGGTACACCGTGTGATCGGGAAAGGTTTCTAAAACGCACCTCATTTCTCATCTCCTTTGCTCGGGTTCGCCATTCCAGCCGATTTACTAGCCATCTCCCTCCTTGGAGAATCAGCACCTTTAACCTCCTGTTCCGTACAGGTTGCAATTTGTCCTGAGGATGAACGGGAAGAGGGGGAACCAATGAGAGACTAGCTCTAGGTGTTGGGACAGGCACAGGTCACTCTATTTTCCCATCAGGAAGAAGAATTAAGCACAAGCTCAGCCTGCCCCCCAGAACCAGAAGAGGGCCTGAAGCAATCCTGCGCTTTTGCGGCCAGCTCCCAAAAAAGCGAGTTGAAAAATGGAGCTCAGGGGCACTGCAATTCACAAACCTGCAGAGTTTTAAATGATACCTCTCGTCCACAAATATATTAAGGGAAGGCAACGAAGAGGCTTTGAAAGCAAGGCAGAATTGCAGGAAACAGATTTCAGGAGGTAGATTCGAATCGCCTTGAAAGCACATGAAAAGCGGCAAAACGTGGACAATGATGCCCTTGGCCAACAAGGGCGTATGCGTTTTTTCCTGAATATATTCAGGAAAAAACGCATACGCCCTTTTGGGCCAACCAAGCAACCTGGAAAGGCCAATCAGCGCTCCAAAGAAGTCTCGCTTCCCAGCGGGCAAAAGGGCCATGCGGAAAAAAGTGTCCAAACCAGAAATGCAGGACCGGCCATGGAGAAATGGGAGCCTTGCTACGCTGATGGGTGGGATGTAAATTGCCAACAGCCACTCTGGAGAAGTGTACGGTGTGTTCTGAAACATCTAAAAAACACAGCTTGGAGAGCATAGGGCACTTCCACTCATGGGCGTATAAATTGGGAAAACTAAAAATCAGCAAGACACAGGCACCCCAAAGTTTAGGGCTGCTCTGTTGACAAGAACCCCCACTTCATTACACCTTAAATATCCTAGGAAAGAGAAAAATGGATAAAGAAGTTGTGGTCCTCATGTACAATGGAATATCACTCAGCCATGAAATCCACGTCATAAGGCTAGTAGCAGCACGATGAGTGGATTTAGGTACGACGATTCTAAGTGAAATAAGTCACACAGAAAAAGACACTTATCATAAGATATCACTTAGAGAGGGAATGTAAAAACCGCTACACTTGAACTGAATTACAAAACAGAACAGAGTCACACGTTCAGAAAACACACTATGGCTGCTGAACGGGAAAGGTGAGGTGGGGTGATGCATAAAACAAGGGTTTCAAGTTAGCTCCGATACCGTTCCATAAACCCAATATGTAAGAGACAAGACCTATTCCTTTTTCAGTGAACTGGAATCAACACCCCCTATTCACCGCACAAGAATATATCTGACTAGTAAGAATCTTCAAACCTATGTATTGATATCTCTCTGTAAGTGAGTCAAGGGGGTGTAAAGCGGCATAAACACAGCCGTGAAAAGCAGCTAAACCCCATTATAAAAATAAATTACTTTTCAAAACCCGTGAAACAAAGGCAGTGAAAGAGAGAGAAATTCTTACAAAATTCGTTCAGGGGCTGTGATGCAACCTGGATTGACCATATCTAGACCCACAGCTGATTGAGACATAAGGGTGGACACTCTTGGGGCTGAGACGTTCGGTGAGGTTGGGTGAGCCAACGCAGACCCTTTCAAGTAATACTGCATGGTACCCATCCCATGGGTCCCGAATCTCCAGGTTCAAGGGCATCTTCCTACGTCGAAAACAGGCATGAGAAACCCAGAAGATGGTACACCGTGTGATCGGGAAAGGTTTCTAAAACGCACCTCATTTCTCATCTCCTTTGCTCGGGTTCGCCATTCCAGCCGATTTACTAGCCATCTCCCTCCTTGGAGAATCAGCACCTTTAACCTCCTGTTCCGTACAGGTTGCAATTTGTCCTGAGGATGAACGGGAAGAGGGGGAACCAATGAGAGACTAGCTCTAGGTGTTGGGACAGGCACAGGTCACTCTATTTTCCCATCAGGAAGAAGAATTAAGCACAAGCTCAGCCTGCCCCCCAGAACCAGAAGAGGGCCTGAAGCAATCCTGCGCTTTTGCGGCCAGCTCCCAAAAAAGCGAGTTGAAAAATGGAGCTCAGGGGCACTGCAATTCACAAACCTGCAGAGTTTTAAATGATACCTCTCGTCCACAAATATATTAAGGGAAGGCAACGAAGAGGCTTTGAAAGCAAGGCAGAATTGCAGGAAACAGATTTCAGGAGGTAGATTCGAATCGCCTTGAAGGCACATGAAAAGCGGCAAAACGTGGACAATGATGCCCTTGGCCAAAAAGGGCGTATGCGTTTTTTCCTGAATATATTCAGGAAAAAACGCATACGCCCTTTTTGGCCAACCAAGCAACCTGGAAAGGCCAATCAGCGCTCCAAAGAAGTCTCGCTTCCCAGCGGGCAAAAGGGCCATGCGGAAAAAAGTGTCCAAACCAGAAATGCAGGACCGGCCATGGAGAAATAGGAGCCTTGCTACGCTGATGGGTGGGATGTAAATTGCCAACAGCCACTCTGGAGAAGTGTACGGTGTGTTCTGAAACATCTAAAAAACACAGCTTGGAGAGCATAGGGCACTTCCACTCATGGGCGTATAAATTGGGAAAACTAAAAATCAGCAAGACACAGGCACCCCAAAGTTTAGGGCTGCTCTGTTGACAAGAACCCCCACTTCATTACACCTTAAATATCCTAGGAAAGAGAAAAATGGATAAAGAAGTTGTGGTCCTCATGTACAATGGAATATCACTCAGCCAGGAAATCCACGTCATAAGGCTAGTAGCAGCACGATGAGTGGATTTAGGTACGACGATTCTAAGTGAAATAAGTCACACAGAAAAAGACACTTATCATAAGATATCACTTAGAGAGGGAATGTAAAAACCGCTACACTTGAACTGAATTACAAAACA
Organism: Balaenoptera acutorostrata; assembly: GCF_949987535.1. Classification (NCBI taxonomy): domain Eukaryota; kingdom Metazoa; phylum Chordata; class Mammalia; order Artiodactyla; family Balaenopteridae; genus Balaenoptera; species Balaenoptera acutorostrata. The sequence goes on along the minus strand of NW_026645825.1, from coordinate 68,180 downwards.
GAACACAGTCACACGTTCAGAAAAAACACTATGGCTGCTGAACGGGAAAGGTGAGTTGGGGTGATGCATAAAACAAGGGTTTCAAATTAGCTCCGATACCGTTCCATAAACCCAATATGTAAGAGACAAGACCTATTCCTTTTTCAGTGAACTGGACTCAACACCCCCTATTCACCGCACAAGAATATATCTGACTAGTAAGAATCTTCAAACCTATATATTGATATCTCTCTGTAAGTGAGTCAAGGGGGTGTAAAGCGGCATAAACACAGCCGTGAAAAGCAGCTAAACCCCATTATAAAAATAAATTACTTTTCAAAACCCGTGAAACAAAGGCAGTGAAAGAGAGAGAAATTCTTACAAAATTCGTTCAGGGGCTGTGATGCAACCTGGATTGACCATATCTAGACCCACAGCTGATTGAGACATAAGGGTGGACACTCTTGGGGCTGAGACGTTCGGTGAGGTTGGGTGAGCCAACGCAGACCCTTTCAAGTAATACTGCATGGTACCCATCCCATGGGTCCCAAATCTCCAGGTTCAAGGGCATCTTCCTACGTCGAAAACAGGCATGAGAAACCCAGAAGATGGTACACCGTGTGATCGGGAAAGGTTTCTAAAACGCACCTCATTTCTCATCTCCTTTGCTCGGGTTCGCCATTCCAGCCGATTTACTAGCCATCTCCCTCCTTGGAGAATCAGCACCTTTAACCTCCTGTTCCGTACAGGTTGCAATTTGTCCTGAGGATGAACGGGAAGAGGGGGAACCAATGAGAGACTAGCTCTAGGTGTTGGGACAGGCACAGGTCACTCTATTTTCCCATCAGGAAGAAGAATTAAGCACAAGCTCAGCCTGCCCCCCAGAACCAGAAGAGGGCCTGAAGCAATCCTGCGCTTTTGCGGCCAGCTCCCAAAAAAGCGAGTTGAAAAATGGAGCTCAGGGGCACTGCAATTCACAAACCTGCAGAGTTTTAAATGATACCTCTCGTCCACAAATATATTAAGGGAAGGCAACGAAGAGGCTTTGAAAGCAAGGCAGAATTGCAGGAAACAGATTTCAGGAGGTAGATTCGAATCGCCTTGAAGGCACATGAAAAGCGGCAAAACGTGGACAATGATGCCCTTGGCCAAAAAGGGCGTATGCGTTTTTTCCTGAATATATTCAGGAAAAAACGCATACGCCCTTTTTGGCCAACCAAGCAACCTGGAAAGGCCAATCAGCGCTCCAAAGAAGTCTCGCTTCCCAGCGGGCAAAAGGGCCATGCGGAAAAAAGTGTCCAAACCAGAAATGCAGGACCGGCCATGGAGAAATAGGAGCCTTGCTACGCTGATGGGTGGGATGTAAATTGCCAACAGCCACTCTGGAGAAGTGTATGGTGTGTTCTGAAATATCTAAAAAACACAGCTTGGAGAGCATAGGGCACTTCCACTCATGGGCGTATAAATTGGGAAAACTAAAAATCAGCAAGACACAGGCACCCCAAAGTTTAGGGCTGCTCTGTTGACAAGAACCCCCACTTCATTACACCTTAAATATCCTAGGAAAGCGAAAAATGAATAAAGAAGTTGTGGTCCTCATGTACAATGGAATATCACTCAGCCATGAAATCAACGTCATAAGGCTAGTAGCAGCACGATGAGTGGATTTAGGTACGACGATTCTAAGTGAAATAAGTCACACAGAAAAAGACACTTATCATAAGATATCACTTAGAGAGGGAATGTAAAAACCGCTACACTTGAACTGAATTACAAAACAGAACAGAGTCACACGTTCAGAAAACACACTATGGCTGCTGAACGGGAAAGGTGAGGTGGGGTGATGCATAAAACAAGGGTTTCAAATTAGCTCCGATACCGTTCCATAAACCCAATATGTAAGAGACAAGACCTATTCCTTTTTCAGTGAACTGGACTCAACACCCCCTATTCACCGCACAAGAATATATCTGACTAGTGAGAATCTTCAAACCTATGTATTGATATCTCTCTGTAAGTGAGTCAAGGGGGTGTAAAGCGGCATAAACACAGCCGTGAAACGCAGCTAAACCCCATTATAAAAATAAATTACTTTTCAAAACCCGTGAAACAAAGGCAGTGAAAGAGAGAGAAATTCTTACAAAATTCGTTCAGGGGCCGTGATGCAACCTGGATTGACCATATCTAGACCCACAGCTGATTGAGACATAAGGGTGGACACTCTTGGGGCTGAGAGGTTCGGTGAGGTTGGGTGAGCCAACGCAGACCCTTTCAAGTAATACTGCATGGTACCCATCCCATGGGTCCCAAATCTCCAGGTTCAAGGGCATCTTCCTACGTCGAAAACAGGCATGAGAAACCCAGAAGATGGTACACCGTGTGATCGGGAAAGGTTTCTAAAACGCACCTCATTTCTCATCTCCTTTGCTCGGGTTCGCCATTCCAGCCGATTTACTAGCCATCTCCCTCCTTGGAGAATCAGCACCTTTAACCTCCTGTTCCGTACAGGTTGCAATTTGTCCTGAGGATGAAGGGGAAGAGGGGGAACCAATGAGAGACTAGCTCTAGGTGTTGGGACAGGCACAGGTCACTCTATTTTCCCATCAGGAAGAAGAATTAAGCACAAGCTCAGCCTGCCCCCCAGAACCAGAAGAGGGCCTGAAGCAATCCTGCGCTTTGGCGGCCAGCTCCCAAAAAAGCGAGTTGAAAAATGGAGCTCAGGGGCACTGCCATTCACAAACCTGCAGAGTTTTAAATGATACCTCTCGTCCACAAATATATTAAGGGAAGGCAACGAAGAAGCTTTGAAAGCAAGGCAGAATTGCAGGAAACAGATTTCAGGAGGTAGATTCGAATCGCCTTGAAAGCACATGAAAAGCGGCAAAACGTGGACAATGATGCCCTTGGCCAAAAAGGGCGTATGCGTTTTTTCCTGAATATATTCAGGAAAAAACGCATACGCCCTTTTTGGCCAACCAAGCAACCTGGAAAGGCCAATCAGCGCTCCAAAGAAGTCTCGCTTCCCAGCGGGCAAAAGGGCCATGCGGAAAAAAGTGTCCAAACCAGAAATGCAGGACCGGCCATGGAGAAATGGGAGCCTTGCTACGCTGATGGGCGGGATGTAAATTGCCAACAGCCACTCTGGAGAAGTGTACGGCGTGTTCTGAAACATCTAAAAAACACAGCTTGGAGAGCATAGGGCACTTCCACTCATGGGCGTATAAATTGGGAAAACTAAAAATCAGCAAGACACAGGCACCCCAAAGTTTAGGGCTGCTCTGTTGACAAGAACCCCCACTTCATTACAACTTAAATATCCTAGGAAAGAGAAAAATGGATAAAGAAGTTGGGGTCCTCATGTACAATGGAATATCACTCAGCCATGAAATCAACGTCATAAGGCTAGTAGCAGCACGATGAGTGGATTTAGGTACGACGATTCTAAGTGAAATAAGTCACACAGAAAAAGACACTTATCATAAGATATCACTTAGAGAGGGAATGTAAAAACCGCTACACTTGAACTGAATTACAAAACAGAACAGAGTCACACGTTTAGGAAACACACTATGGCTGCTGAACGGGAAAGGTGAGGTGGGGTGATGCATAAAACAAGGGTTTCAAATTAGCTCCGATACCATTCCATAAAGCCAATATGTAAGAGACAAGACCTATTCCTTTTTCAGTGAACTGGACTCAACAACCCCTATTCACCGCACAAGAATATATCTGACTAGGAAGAATCTTCAAACCTATGTATTGATATCTCTCTGTAAGTGAGTCAAGGGGGTGTAAAGCGGCATAAACACAGCCGTGAAAAGCAGCTAAACCCCATTATAAAAATAAATTACTTTTCAAAACCCGTGAAAGAAAGACAGTGAAAGAGAGAGAAATTCTTACAAAATTCGTTCAGGGGCCGTGATGCAACCTGGATTGACCATATCTAGACCCACAGCTGATTGAGACATAAGGGTGGACACTCTTGGGGCTGAGAGGTTCGGTGACGTTGGGTGAGCCAACGCAGACCCTTTCAAGTAATACTGCATGGTACCCATCCCATGGGTCCCAAATCTCCAGGTTCAAGGGCATCTTCCTACGTCGAAAACAGGCATGAGAAACCCAGAAGATGGTACACCATGTGATCGGGAAAGGTTTCTAAAACGCACCTCATTTCTCATCTCCTTTGCTCGGGTTCGCCATTCCAGCCGATTTACTAGCCATCTCCCTCCTTGGAGAATCAGCACCTTTAACCTCCTGTTCCGTACAGGTTGCAATTTGTCCTGAGGATGAACGGGAAGAGGGGGAACCAATGAGAGACTAGCTCTAGGTGTTGGGACAGGCACAGGTCACTCTATTTTCCCATCAGGAAGAAGAATTAAGCACAAGCTCAGCCTGCCCCCCAGAACCAGAAGAGGGCCTGAAGCAATCCTGCGCTTTTGCGGCCAGCTCCCAAAAAAGCGAGTTGAAAAATGGAGCTCAGGGGCACTGCAATTCACAAACCTGCAGAGTTTTAAATGATACCTCTCGTCCACAAATATATTAAGGGAAGGCAACGAAGAGGCTTTGAAAGCAAGGCAGAATTGCAGGAAACAGATTTCAGGAGGTAGATTCGAATCGCCTTGAAGGCACATGAAAAGCGGCAAAACGTGGACAATGATGCCCTTGGCCAAAAAGGGCGTATGCGTTTTTTCCTGAATATATTCAGGAAAAAACGCATACGCCCTTTTTGGCCAACCAAGCAACCTGGAAAGGCCAATCAGCGCTCCAAAGAAGTCTCGCTTCCCAGCGGGCAAAAGGGCCATGCGGAAAAAAGTGTCCAAACCAGAAATGCAGGACCGGCCATGGAGAAATAGGAGCCTTGCTACGCTGATGGGTGGGATGTAAATTGCCAACAGCCACTCTGGAGAAGTGTATGGTGTGTTCTGAAATATCTAAAAAACACAGCTTGGAGAGCATAGGGCACTTCCACTCATGGGCGTATAAATTGGGAAAACTAAAAATCAGCAAGACACAGGCACCCCAAAGTTTAGGGCTGCTCTGTTGACAAGAACCCCCACTTCATTACACCTTAAATATCCTAGGAAAGCGAAAAATGAATAAAGAAGTTGTGGTCCTCATGTACAATGGAATATCACTCAGCCATGAAATCAACGTCATAAGGCTAGTAGCAGCACGATGAGTGGATTTAGGTACGACGATTCTAAGTGAAATAAGTCACACAGAAAAAGACACTTATCATAAGATATCACTTAGAGAGGGAATGTAAAAACCGCTACACTTGAACTGAATTACAAAACAGAACAGAGTCACACGTTCAGAAAACACACTATGGCTGCTGAACGGGAAAGGTGAGGTGGGGTGATGCATAAAACAAGGGTTTCAAATTAGCTCCGATACCGTTCCATAAACCCAATATGTAAGAGACAAGACCTATTCCTTTTTCAGTGAACTGGACTCAACACCCCCTATTCACCGCACAAGAATATATCTGACTAGTGAGAATCTTCAAACCTATGTATTGATATCTCTCTGTAAGTGAGTCAAGGGGGTGTAAAGCGGCATAAACACAGCCGTGAAACGCAGCTAAACCCCATTATAAAAATAAATTACTTTTCAAAACCCGTGAAACAAAGGCAGTGAAAGAGAGAGAAATTCTTACAAAATTCGTTCAGGGGCCGTGATGCAACCTGGATTGACCATATCTAGACCCACAGCTGATTGAGACATAAGGGTGGACACTCTTGGGGCTGAGAGGTTCGGTGAGGTTGGGTGAGCCAACGCAGACCCTTTCAAGTAATACTGCATGGTACCCATCCCATGGGTCCCAAATCTCCAGGTTCAAGGGCATCTTCCTACGTCGAAAACAGGCATGAGAAACCCAGAAGATGGTACACCGTGTGATCGGGAAAGGTTTCTAAAACGCACCTCATTTCTCATCTCCTTTGCTCGGGTTCGCCATTCCAGCCGATTTACTAGCCATCTCCCTCCTTGGAGAATCAGCACCTTTAACCTCCTGTACCGTACAGGTTGCAATTTGTCCTGAGGATGAAGGGGAAGAGGGGGAACCAATGAGAGACTAGCTCTAGGTGTTGGGACAGGCACAGGTCACTCTATTTTCCCATCAGGAAGAAGAATTAAGCACAAGCTCAGCCTGCCCCCCAGAACCAGAAGAGGGCCTGAAGCAATCCTGCGCTTTGGCGGCCAGCTCCCAAAAAAGCGAGTTGAAAAATGGAGCTCAGAGGCACTGCCATTCACAAACCTGCAGAGTTTTAAATGATACCTCTCGTCCACAAATATATTAAGGGAAGGCAACGAAGAAGCTTTGAAAGCAAGGCAGAATTGCAGGAAACAGATTTCAGGAGGTAGATTCGAATCGCCTTGAAAGCACATGAAAAGCGGCAAAACGTGGACAATGATGCCCTTGGCCAAAAAGGGCGTATGCGTTTTTTCCTGAATATATTCAGGAAAAAACGCATACGCCCTTTTTGGCCAACCAAGCAACCTGGAAAGGCCAATCAGCGCTCCAAAGAAGTCTCGCTTCCCAGCGGGCAAAAGGGCCATGCGGAAAAAAGTGTCCAAACCAGAAATGCAGGACCGGCCATGGAGAAATGGGAGCCTTGCTACGCTGATGGGCGGGATGTAAATTGCCAACAGCCACTCTGGAGAAGTGTACGGCGTGTTCTGAAACATCTAAAAAACACAGCTTGGAGAGCATAGGGCACTTCCACTCATGGGCGTATAAATTGGGAAAACTAAAAATCAGCAAGACACAGGCACCCCAAAGTTTAGGGCTGCTCTGTTGACAAGAACCCCCACTTCATTACAACTTAAATATCCTAGGAAAGAGAAAAATGGATAAAGAAGTTGGGGTCCTCATGTACAATGGAATATCACTCAGCCATGAAATCAACGTCATAAGGCTAGTAGCAGCACGATGAGTGGATTTAGGTACGACGATTCTAAGTGAAATAAGTCACACAGAAAAAGACACTTATCATAAGATATCACTTAGAGAGGGAATGTAAAAACCGCTACACTTGAACTGAATTACAAAACAGAACAGAGTCACACGTTTAGGAAACACACTATGGCTGCTGAACGGGAAAGGTGAGGTGGGGTGATGCATAAAACAAGGGTTTCAAATTAGCTCCGATACCATTCCATAAAGCCAATATGTAAGAGACAAGACCTATTCCTTTTTCAGTGAACTGGACTCAACAACCCCTATTCACCGCACAAGAATATATCTGACTAGGAAGAATCTTCAAACCTATGTATTGATATCTCTCTGTAAGTGAGTCAAGGGGGTGTAAAGCGGCATAAACACAGCCGTGAAAAGCAGCTAAACCCCATTATAAAAATAAATTACTTTTCAAAACCCGTGAAAGAAAGACAGTGAAAGAGAGAGAAATTCTTACAAAATTCGTTCAGGGGCCGTGATGCAACCTGGATTGACCATATCTAGACCCACAGCTGATTGAGACATAAGGGTGGACACTCTTGGGGCTGAGAGGTTCGGTGACGTTGGGTGAGCCAACGCAGACCCTTTCAAGTAATACTGCATGGTACCCATCCCATGGGTCCCAAATCTCCAGGTTCAAGGGCATCTTCCTACGTCGAAAACAGGCATGAGAAACCCAGAAGATGGTACACCGTGTGATCGGGAAAGGTTTCTAAAACGCACCTCATTTCTCATCTCCTTTGCTCGGGTTCGCCATTCCAGCCGATTTACTAGCCATCTCCCTCCTTGGAGAATCAGCACCTTTAACCTCCTGTTCCGTACAGGTTGCAATTTGTCCTGAGGATGAACGGGAAGAGGGGGAACCAATGAGAGACTAGCTCTAGGTGTTGGGACAGGCACAGGTCACTCTATTTTCCCATCAGGAAGAAGAATTAAGCACAAGCTCAGCCTGCCCCCCAGAACCAGAAGAGGGCCGGAAGCAATCCTGCGCTTTTGCGGCCAGCTCCCAAAAAAGCGAGTTGAAAAATGGAGCTCAGGGGCACTGCAATTCACAAACCTGCAGAGTTTTAAATGATACCTCTCGTCCACAAATATATTAAGGGAAGGCAACGAAGAGGCTTTGAAAGCAAGGCAGAATTGCAGGAAACAGATTTCAGGAGGTAGATTCGAATCGCCTTGAAAGCACATGAAAAGCGGCAAAACGTGGACAATGATGCCCTTGGCCAAAAAGGGCGTATGCGTTTTTTCCTTAATATATTCAGGAAAAAACGCATACGCCCTTTTTGGCCAACCAAGCAACCTGGAAAGGCCAATCAGCGCTCCAAAGAAGTCTCGCTTCCCAGCGGGCAAAAGGGCCATGCGGAAAAAAGTGTCCAAACCAGAAATGCAGGACCGGCCATGGAGAAATGGGAGCCTTGCTACGCTGATGGGCGGGATGTAAATTGCCAACAGCCACTCTGGAGAAGTGTACGGTGTGTTCTGAAACATCTAAAAAACACAGCTTGGAGAGCATAGGGCACTTCCACTCATGGGCGTATAAATTGGGAAAACTAAAAATCAGCAAGACACAGGCACCCCAAAGTTTAGGGCTGCTCTGTTGACAAGAACCCCCACTTCATTACACGTTAAATATCCTAGGAAAGAGAAAAATGGATAAAGAAGTGGTGGTCCTCATGTACAATGGAATATCACTCAGCCATGAAATCAACGTCATAAGGCTAGTAGCAGCACAATGAGTGGATTTAGGTACGACGATTCTAAGTGAAATAAGTCACACAGAAAAAGACACTTATCATAAGATATCACTTAGAGAGGGAATGTAAAAACCGCTACACTTGAACTGAATTACAAAACAGAACAGAGTCACACGTTTAGGAAACACACTATGGCTGCTGAACGGGAAAGGTGAGGTGGGGTGATGCATAAAACAAAGGTTTCATATTAGCTCAGATACCGTTCCATAAACCCAATATGTAAGAGACAAGACCTATTCCTTTTTCAGTGAACTGGACTCAACACCCCCTATTCACCGCACAAGAATATATCTAACTAGGAAGAATCTTCAAACCTATGTATTGATATCTCTCCGTAAGTGTGTCAAGGGGGTGTAAAGCGGCATAAACACAGCCGTGAAAAGCAGCTAAACCCCATTATAAAAATAAATTACTTTTCAAAACCCGTGAAACAAAGGCAGTGAAAGAGAGAGAAATTCTTACAAAATTCGTTCAGGGGCTGTGATGCAACCTGGATTGACCATATCTAGACCCACAGCTGATTGAGACATAAGGGTGGACACTCTTGGGGCTGAGAGGTTCGGTGAGGTTGGGTGAGCCAACGCAGACCCTTTCAAGTAATACTGCATGGTACCCATCCCATGGGTCCCAAATCTCCAGGTTCAAGGGCATCTTCCTACGTCGAAAACAGGCATGAGAAACCCAGAAGATAGTACACCGTGTGATCGGGAAAGGTTTCTAAAACGCACCTCATTTCTCATCTCCTTTGCTCGGGTTCGCCATTCCAGCCGATTTACTAGCCATCTCCCTCCTTGGAGAATCAGCACCTTTAACCTCCTGTTCCGTACAGGTTGCAATTTGTCCTGAGGATGAACGGGAAGAGGGGGAACCAATGAGAGACTAGCTCTAGGTGTTGGGACAGGCACAGGTCACTCTATTTTCCCATCAGGAAGAAGAATTAAGCACAAGCTCAGCCTGCCCCCCAGAACCAGAAGAGGGCCTGAAGCAATCCTGCGCTTTTGCGGCCAGCTCCCAAAAAAGCGAGTTGAAAAATGGAGCTCAGGGGCACTGCAATTCACAAACCTGCAGAGTTTTAAATGATACCTCTCGTCCACAAATATATTAAGGGAAGGCAACGAAGAGGCTTTGAAAGCAAGGCAGAATTGCAGGAAACAGATTTCAGGAGGTAGATTCGAATCGCCTTGAAAGCACATGAAAAGCGGCAAAACGTGGACAATGATGCCCTTGGCCAAAAAGGGCGTATGCGTTTTTTCCTGAATATATTCAGGAAAAAACGCATACGCCCTTTTTGGCCAACCAAGCAACCTGGAAAGGCCAATCAGCGCTCCAAAGAAGTCTCGCTTCCCAGCGGGCAAAAGGGCCATGCGGAAAAAAGTGTCCAAACCAGAAATGCAGGACCGGCCATGGAGAAATGGGAGCCTTGCTACGCTGATGGGTGGGATGTAAATTGCCAACAGCCACTCTGGAGAAGTGTACGGTGTGTTCTGAAACATCTAAAAAACACAGCTTGGAGAGCATAGGGCACTTCCACTCATGGGCGTATAAATTGGGAAAACTAAAAATCAGCAAGACACAGGCACCCCAAAGTTTAGGGCTGCTCTGTTGACAAGAACCCCCACTTCATTACACCTTAAATATCCTAGGAATGAGAAAAATGGGTAAAGAAGTTGGGGTCATCATGTACAAGGGAATATCACTCAACCATGAAATCCACGTCATAAGGCTAGTAGCAGCACGATGAGTGGATTTAGGTACGACGATTCTAAGTGAAATAAGTCACACAGAAAAAGACACTTATCATAAGATATCACTTAGAGAGGGAATGTAAAAACCGCTACACTTGAACTGAATTGCAAAACAGAACAGAGTCACACGTTTAGGAAACACACTATGGCTGCTGAACGGGAAAGGCGAGGTGGGGTGATGCATAAAACAAGGGTTTCAAATTAGCTCCGATACCGTTCCATAAACCCAATATGTAAGAGACAAGACCTATTCCTTTTTCAGTGAACTGGACTCAACACCCCCTATTCACCGCACAAGAATATATCTTACTAGGAAGAATCTTCAAACCTATGTATTGATATCTCTCCGTAAGTGAGTCAAGGGGGTGTAAAGCGGCATAAACACAGCCGTGAAAAGCAGCTAAACCCCATTATAAAAATAAATTACTTTTCAAAACCCGTGAAACAAAGACAGTGAAAGAGAGAGAAATTCTTACAAAATTCGTTCAGGGGCCGTGATGCAACCTGGATTGACCATATCTAGACCCACAGCTGATTGAGACATAAGGGTGGACACTCTTGGGGCTGAGAGGTTCGGTGAGGTTGGGTGAGCCAACGCAGACCCTTTCAAGTAATACTGCATGGTAGCCATCCCATGGGTCCCAAATCTCCAGGTTCAAGGGCATCTTCCTACGTCAAAAACAGGCATGAGAAACCCAGAAGATGGTACACCGTGTGATCGGGAAAGGTTTCTAAAACGCACCTCATTTCTCATCTCCTTTGCTCGGGTTTGCCATTCCAGCCGATTTACTAGCCATCTCCCTCCTTGGAGAATCAGCACCTTTAACCTCCTGTTCCGTACAGGTTGCAATTTGTCCTGAGGATGAACGGGAAGAGGGGGAACCAATGAGAGACTAGCTCTAGGTGTTGGGACAGGCACAGGTCACTCTATTTTCCCATCAGGAAGAAGAATTAAGCACAAGCTCAGCCTGCCCCCCAGAACCAGAAGAGGGCCGGAAGCAATCCTGCGCTTTTGCGGCCAGCTCCCAAAAAAGCGAGTTGAAAAATGGAGCTCAGGGGCACTGCAATTCACAAACCTGCAGAGTTTTAAATGATACCTCTCGTCCACAAATATATTAAGGGAAGGCAACGAAGAGGCTTTGAAAGCAAGGCAGAATTGCAGGAAACAGATTTCAGGAGGTAGATTCGAATCGCCTTGAAAGCACATGAAAAGCGGCAAAACGTGGACAATGATGCCCTTGGCCAAAAAGGGCGTATGCGTTTTTTCCTGAATATATTCAGGAAAAAGCGCATACGCCCTTTTTGGCCAACCAAGCAACCTGGAAAGGCCAATCAGCGCTCCAAAGAAGTCTCGCTTCCCAGCGGGCAAAAGGGCCATGCGGAAAAAAGTGTCCAAACCAGAAATGCAGGACCGGCCATGGAGAAATGGGAGCCTTGCTACGCTGATGGGTGGGATGTAAATTGCCAACAGCCACTCTGGAGAAGTGTACGGTGTGTTCTGAAACATCTAAAAAACACAGCTTGGAGAGCATAGGGCACTTCCACTCATGGGCGTATAAATTGGGAAAACTAAAAATCAGCAAGACACAGGCACCCCAAAGTTTAGGGCTGCTCTGTTGACAAAAACCCCCACTTCATTACACCTTAAATATCCTAGGAAAGAGAAAAATGGATAAAGAAGTTGTGGTCCTCATGTACAATGGAATATCACTCAGCCAGGAAATCAACGTCATAAGGCTAGTAGCAGCACGATGAGTGGATTTAGGTACAACGATTCTAAGTGAAATAAGTCACACAGAAAAAGACACTTATCATAAGATATCACTTCTAGAGGGAATGTAGAACCGCTACACTTGAACTGAATTACAAAACAGAACAGAGTCACACGTTTAGGAAACACACTATGGCTGCTGAACGGGAAAGGTGAGGTGGGGTGATGCATAAAACAAGGGTTTCAAATTAGCTCAGATACCGTTCCATAAACCCAATATGTAAGAGACAAGACCTATTCCTTTTTCAGTGAACTGGACTCAACACCCCCTATTCACCGCACAAGAATATATCTTACTAGGAAGAATCTTCAAACCTATGTATTGATATCTCTCCGTAAGTGAGTCAAGGGGGTGTAAAGCGGCATAAACACAGCCGTGAAAAGCAGCTAAACCCCATTATAAAAATAAATTACTTTTCAAAACCAGTGAAACAAAGACAGTGAAAGAGAGAGAAATTCTTACAAAATTCGTTCAGGGGCCGTGATGCAACCTGGATTGACCATATCTAGACCCACAGCTGATTGAGACATAAGGGTGGACACTCTTGGGGCTGAGAGGTTCGGTGAGGTTGGGTGAGCCAACGCAGACCCTTTCAAGTAATACTGCATGATACCCATCGAATGGGTCCCAAATCTCCAGGTTCAAGGGCATCTTCCTACGTCAAAAACAGGCATGAGAAACCCAGAAGATGGTACACCGTGTGATCGGGAAAGGTTTCTAAAACGCACCTCATTTCTCATCTCCTTTGCTCGGGTTCGCCATTCCAGCCGATTTACTAGCCATCTCCCTCCTTGGAGAATCAGCACCTTTAACCTCCTGTTCCGTACAGGTTGCAATTTGTCCTGAGGATGAACGGGAAGAGGGGGAACCAATGAGAGACTAGCTCTAGGTGTTGGGACAGGCACAGGTCACTCTATTTTCCCATCAGGAAGAAGAATTAAGCACAAGCTCAGCCTGCCCCCCAGAACCAGAAGAGGGCCGGAAGCAATCCTGCGCTTTTGCGGCCAGCTCCCAAAAAAGCGAGTTGAAAAATGGAGCTCAGGGGCACTGCAATTCACAAACCTGCAGAGTTTTAAATGATACCTCTCGTCCACAAATATATTAAGGGAAGGCAACGAAGAGGCTTTGAAAGCAAGGCAGAATTGCAGGAAACAGATTTCAGGAGGTAGATTCGAATCGCCTTGAAAGCACATGAAAAGCGGCAAAACGTGGACAATGATGCCCTTGGCCAAAAAGGGCGTATGCGTTTTTTCCTGAATATATTCAGGAAAAAGCGCATACGCACTTTTTGGCCAACCAAGCAACCTGGAAAGGCCAATCAGCGCTCCAAAGAAGTCTCGCTTCCCAGCGGGCAAAAGGGCCATGCGGAAAAAAGTGTCCAAACCAGAAATGCAGGACCGGCCATGGAGAAATGGGAGCCTTGCTACGCTGATGGGTGGGATGTAAATTGCCAACAGCCACTCTGGAGAAGTGTACGGTGTGTTCTGAAACATCTAAAAAACACAGCTTGGAGAGCATAGGGCACTTCCACTCATGGGCGTATAAATTGGGAAAACTAAAAATCAGCAAGACACAGGCACCCCAAAGTTTAGGGCTGCTCTGTTGACAAGAACCCCCACTTCATTACACCTTAAATATCCTAGGAAAGAGAAAAATGGATAAAGAAGTTGTGGTCCTCATGTACAATGGAATATCACTCAGCCATGAAATCAACGTCATAAGGCTAATAGCAGCACGATGAGTGGATTTAGGTACGACGATTCTAAGTGAAATAAGTCACACAGAAAAAGACACTTATCATAAGATATCACTTAGAGAGGGAATGTAAAAACCGCTACACTTGAACTGAATTACAAAAGAGAACAGAGTCACACGTTTAGGAAACACACTATGGCTGCTGAACGGGAAAGGTGAGGTGGGGTGATGCATAAAACAAGGGTTTCATATTAGCTCAGATACCGTTCCATAAACCCAATATGTAAGAGACAAGACCTATTCCTTTTTCAGTGAACTGGACTCAACACCCCCTATTCACCGCACAAGAATATATCTGACTAGGAAGAATCTTCAAACCTATGTATTGATATCTCTCCGTAAGTGAGTCAAGGGGGTGTAAAGCGGCATAAACACAGCTGTGAGAAGCAGCTAAACCCCATTATAAAAATAAATTACTTTTCAAAACCCGTGAAACAAAGACAGTGAAAGAGAGAGAAATTCTTACAAAATTCGTTCAGGGGCTGTGATGCAACCTGGATTGACCATATCTAGACCCACAGCTGATTGAGACATAAGGGTGGACACTCTTGGGGCTGAGAGGTTCGGTGAGGTTGGGTGAGCCAACGCAGACCCTTTCAAGTAATACTGCATGGTACCCATCCCATGGGTCCCAAATCTCCAGGTTCAAGGGCATCTTCCTACGTCGAAAACAGGCATGAGAAACCCAGAAGATGGTACACCGTGTGATCGGGAAAGGTTTCTAAAACGCACCTCATTTCTCATCTCCTTTGCTCGGGTTCGCCATTCCAGCCGATTTACTAGCCATCTCCCTCCTTGGAGAATCAGCACCTTTAACCTCCTGTTCCGTACAGGTTGCAATTTGTCCTGAGGATGAACGGGAAGAGGGGGAACCAATGAGAGACTAGCTCTAGGTGTTGGGACAGGCACAGGTCACTCTATTTTCCCATCAGGAAGAAGAATTAAGCACAAGCTCAGCCTGCCCCCCAGAACCAGAAGAGGGCCGGAAGCAATCCTGCGCTTTTGCGGCCAGCTCCCAAAAAAGCGAGTTGAAAAATGGAGCTCAGGGGCACTGCAATTCACAAACCTGCAGAGTTTTAAATGATACCTCTCGTCCACAAATATATTAAGGGAAGGCAACGAAGAGGCTTTGAGAGCAAGGCAGAATTGCAGGAAACAGATTTCAGGAGGTAGATTCGAATCGCCTTGAAAGCACATGAAAAGCGGCAAAACGTGGACAATGATGCCCTTGGCCAAAAAGGGCGTATGCGTTTTTTCCTGAATATATTCAGGAAAAAACGCATACGCCCTTTTTGGCCAACCAAGCAACCTGGAAAGGCCAATCAGCGCTCCAAAGAAGTCTCGCTTCCCAGCGGGCAAAAGGGCCATGCGGAAAAAAGTGTCCAAACCAGAAATGCAGGACCGGCCATGGAGAAATGGGAGCCTTGCTACGCTGATGGGTGGGATGTAAATTGCCAACAGCCACTCTGGAGAAGTGTACGGTGTGTTCTGAAACATCTAAAAAACACAGCTTGGAGAGCATAGGGCACTTCCACTCATGGGCGTATAAATTGGGAAAACTAAAAATCAGCAAGACACAGGCACCCCAAAGTTTAGGGCTGCTCTGTAGACAAGAACCCCCACTTCATTACACCTTAAATATCCTAGGAAAGAGAAAAATGGATAAAGAAGTTGTGGTCCTCATGTACAATGGAATATCACTCAGCCATGAAATCAACGTCATAAGGCTAGTAGCAGCACGATGAGTGGATTTAGGTACGACGATTCTAAGTGAAATAAGTCACACAGAAAAAGACACTTATCATAAGATATCACTTAGAGAGGGAATGTAAAAACCGCTACACTTGAACTGAATTACAAAACAGAACAGAGTCACACGTTTAGGAAACACACTATGGCTGCTGAACGGGAAAGGGGAGGTGGGGTGATGCATAAAACAAGGGTTTCATATTAGCTCAGATACCGTTCCATAAACCCAATATGTAAGAGACAAGACCTATTCCTTTTTCAGTGAACTGGACTCAACACCCCCTATTCACCGCACAAGAATATATCTGACTAGGAAGAATCTTCAAACCTATGTATTGATATCTCTCCGTAAGTGAGTCAAGGGGGTGTAAAGCGGCATAAACACAGCTGTGAGAAGCAGCTAAACCCCATTATAAAAATAAATTACTTTTCAAAACCCGTGAAACAAAGACAGTGAAAGAGAGAGAAATTCTTACAAAATTCGTTCAGGGGCTGTGATGCAACCTGGATTGACCATATCTAGACCCACAGCTGATTGAGACATAAGGGTGGACACTCTTGGGGCTGAGAGGTTCGGTGAGGTTGGGTGAGCCAACGCAGACCCTTTCAAGTAATACTGCATGGTACCCATCCCATGGGTCCCAAATCTCCAGGTTCAAGGGCATCTTCCTACGTCGAAAACAGGCATGAGAAACCCAGAAGATGGTACACCGTGTGATCGGGAAAGGTTTCTAAAACGCACCTCATTTCTCATCTCCTTTGCTCGGGTTCGCCATTCCAGCCGATTTACTAGCCATCTCCCTCCTTGGAGAATCAGCACCTTTAACCTCCTGTTCCGTACAGGTTGCAATTTGTCCTGAGGATGAACGGGAAGAGGGGGAACCAATGAGAGACTAGCTCTAGGTGTTGGGACAGGCACAGGTCACTCTATTTTCCCATCAGGAAGAAGAATTAAGCACAAGCTCAGCCTGCCCCCCAGAACCAGAAGAGGGCCTGAAGCAATCCTGCGCTTTTGCGGCCAGCTCCCAAAAAAGCGAGTTGAAAAATGGAGCTCAGGGGCACTGCAATTCACAAACCTGCAGAGTTTTAAATGATACCTCTCGTCCACAAATATATTAACGGAAGGCAACGAAGAGGCTTTGAGAGCAAGGCAGAATTGCAGGAAACAGATTTCAGGAGGTAGATTCGAATCGCCTTGAAAGCACATGAAAAGCGGCACAACGTGGACAATGATGCCCTTGGCCAAAAAGGGCGTATGCGTTTTTTCCTGAATATATTCAGGAAAAAACGCATACGCCCTTTTTGGCCAACCAAGCAACCTGGAAAGGCCAATCAGCGCTCCAAAGAAGTCTCGCTTCCCAGCGGGCAAAAGGGCCATGCGGAAAAAAGTGTCCAAACCAGAAATGCAGGACCGGCCATGGAGAAATGGGAGCCTTGCTACGCTGATGGGTGGGATGTAAATTGCCAACAGCCACTCTGGAGAAGTGTACGGTGTGTTCTGAAACATCTAAAAAACACAGCTTGGAGAGCATAGGGCACTTCCACTCATGGGCGTATAAATTGGGAAAACTAAAAATCAGCAAGACACAGGCACCCCAAAGTTTAGGGCTGCTCTGTTGACAAAAACCCCCACTTCATTACACCTTAAATATCCTAGGAAAGAGAAAAATGGATAAAGAAGTTGTGGTCCTCATGTACAATGGAATATCACTCAGCCAGGAAATCAACGTCATAAGGCTAGTAGCAGCACGATGAGTGGATTTAGGTACGACGATTCTAAGTGAAATAAGTCACACAGAAAAAGACACTTATCATAAGATATCACTTCTAGAGGGAATGTAGAACCGCTACACTTGAACTGAATTACAAAACAGAACAGAGTCACAGGTTTAGGAAACACACTATGGCTGCTGAACGGGAAAGGTGAGGTGGGGTGATGCATAAAACAAGGGTTTCAAATTAGCTCCGATACCGTTCCATAAACCCAATATGTAAGAGACAAGACCTATTCCTTTTTCAGTGAACTGGACTCAACACCCCCTATTCACCGCACAAGAATATATCTGACTAGTAAGAATCTTCAAACCTATGTATTGATATCTCTCCGTAAGTGAGTCAAGGGGGTGTAAAGCGGCATAAACACAGCCGTGAAAAGCAGCTAAACCCCATTATAAAAATAAATTACTTTTCAAAACCCGTGAAACAAAGACAGTGAAAAAGAGAGAAATTCTTACAAAATTCGTTCAGGGGCTGTGATGCAACCTGGATTGACCATATCTAGACCCACAGCTGATTGAGACATAAGGGTGGACACTCTTGGGGCTGAGAGGTTCGGTGAGGTTGGGTGAGCCAACGCAGACCCTTTCAAGTAATACTGCATGATACCCATCGAATGGGTCCCAAATCTCCAGGTTCAAGGGCATCTTCCTACGTCGAAAACAGGCATGAGAAACCCAGAAGATGGTACACCGTGTGATCGGGAAAGGTTTCTAAAACGCACCTCATTTCTCATCTCCTTTGCTCGGGTTCGCCATTCCAGCCGATTTACTAGCCATCTCCCTCCTTGGAGAATCAGCACCTTTAACCTCCTGTTCCGTACAGGTTGCAATTTGTCCTGAGGATGAACGGGAAGAGGGGGAACCAATGAGAGACTAGCTCTAGGGGTTGGGACAGGCACAGGTCACTCTATTTTCCCATCAGGAAGAAGAATTAAGCACAAGCTCAGCCTGCCCCCAAGAACGAGAAGAGGGCCTGAAGCAATCCTGCGCTTTTGCGGCCAGCTCCCAAAAAAGCGAGTTGAAAAATGGAGCTCAGGGGCACTGCAATTCACAAACCTGCAGAGTTTTAAATGATACCTCTCGTCCACAAATATATTAAGGGAAGGCAACGAAGAGGCTTTGAAAGCAAGGCAGAATTGCAGGAAACAGATTTCAGGAGGTAGATTCGAATCGCCTTGAAAGCACCTGAAAAGCGGCAAAACGTGGACAATGATGCCCTTGGCCAAAAAGGGCGTATGCGTTTTTTCCTGAATATATTCAGGAAAAAACGCATACGCCCTTTTTGGCCAACCAAGCAACCTGGAAAGGCCAATCAGCGCTCCAAAGAAGTCTCGCTTCCCAGCGGGCAAAAGGGCCATGCGGAAAGAAGTGTCCAAACCAGAAATGCAGTACCGGCCATGGAGAAATGGGAGCCTTGCTACGCTGATGGGTGGGATGTAAATTGCCAACAGCCACTCTGGAGATGTGTACGGTGTGTTCTGAAACATCTAAAAAACACAGCTTGGAGAGCATAGGGCACTTCCACTCATGGGCGTATAAATTGGGAAAACTAAAAAGCAGCAAGACACAGGCACCCCAAAGTTTAGGGCTGCTCTGTTGACAAGAACCCCCACTTCATTACACCTTAAATATCCTAGGAAGGAGAAAAATGGATAAAGAAGTTGTGGTCCTCATGTACAATGGAATATCACTCAGCCAGGAAATCAACGTCATAAGGCTAGTAGCAGCACGATGAGTGGATTTAGGTACGACGATTCTAAGTGAAATAAGTCACACAGAAAAAGACACTTATCATAAGATATCACTTCTAGAGGGAATGTAGAACCGCTACACTTGAACTGAATTACAAAACAGAACAGAGTCACAGGTTTAGGAAACACACTATGGCTGCTGAACGGGAAAGGTGAGGTGGGGTGATGCATAAAACAAGGGTTTCAAATTAGCTCAGATACCGTTCCATAAACCCAATATGTAAGAGAGAAGACCTACTCCTTGCTCAGTGAACTGGACTCAACACCCCCTATTCACCGCAAAAGAATATATCTGACTAGTAAGAATCTTCAAACGTATGTATTGATATCTCTCCGTAAGTGAGTCAAGGGTGTGTAAAGCGGCATAAACACAGCCGTGAAAAGCAGCTAAACCCCATTATAAAAATAAATTACTTTTCAAAACCCGTGAAACAAAGACAGTGAAAGAGAGAGAAATTCTTACAAAATTCGTTCAGGGGCTGTGATGCAACCTGGATTGACCATATCTAGACCCACAGCTGATTGAGACATAAGGGTGGACACTCTTGGGGCTGAGACGTTCGGTGAGGTTGGGTGAGCCAACGCAGACCCTTTCAAGTAATACTGCATGGTACCCATCCCATGGGTCCCAAATCTCCAGGTTCAAGGGCATCTTCCTACGTCGAAAACAGGCATGAGAAACCCAGAAGATGGTACACCGTGTGATCAGGAAAGGTTTCTAAAACGCACCTCATTTCTCATCTCCTTTGCTCGGGTTCGCCATTCCAGCCGATTTACTAGCCATCTCCCTCCTTGGAGAATCAGCACCTTTAACCTCCTGTTCCGTACAGGTTGCAATTTGTCCTGAGGATGAACGGGAAGAGGGGGAACCAATGAGAGACTAGCTCTAGGTGTTGGGACAGGCACAGGTCACTCTATTTTCCCATCAGGAAGAAGAATTAAGCACAAGCTCAGCCTGCCCCCCAGAACCAGAAGAGGGCCTGAAGCAATCCTGCGCTTTTGCGGCCAGCTCCCAAAAAAGCGAGTTGAAAAATGGAGCTCAGGGGCACTGCAATTCACAAACCTGCAGAGTTTTAAATGATACCTCTCGTCCACAAATATACTAAGGGAAGGCAACGAAGAGGCTTTGAAAGTAGGGCAGAATTGCAGGAAACAGATTTCAGGAGGTAGATTCGAATCGCCTTGAAAGCACATGAAAAGCGGCAAAACGTGGACAATGATGCCCTTGGCCAAAAAGGGCGTAGGCGTTTTTTCCTGAATATATTCAGGAAAAAACGCATACGCCCTTTTTGGCCAACCAAGCAACCTGGAAAGGCCAATCAGCGCTCCAAAGAAGTCTCGCTTCCCAGCGGGCAAAAGGGCTATGAGGAAAAAAGTGTCCAAACCAGAAATGCAGGACCGGCCATGGAGAAATGGGAGCCTTGCTACGCTGATGGGTGGGATGTAAATTGCCAACAGCCACTCTGGAGAAGTGTACGGTGTGTTCTGAAACATCTAAAAAACACAGCTTGGAGAGCATAGGGCACTTCCACTCATGGGCGTATAAATTGGGAAAACTAAAAATCAGCAAGACACAGGCACCCCAAAGTTTAGGGCTGCTCTGTTGACAAGAACCCCCACTTCATTACACCTTAAATATCCTAGGAAAGAGAAAAATGGATAAAGAAGTTGTGGTCCTCATGTACAATGGAATATCACTCAGCCATGAAATCCACGTCATAAGGCTAGTAGCAGCACGATGAGTGGATTTAGGTACGACGATTCTAAGTGAAATAAGTCACACAGAAAAAGACACTTATCATAAGATATCACTTAGAGAGGGAATGTAAAAACCGCTACACTTGAACTGAATTACAAAACAGAACAGAGTCACACGTTTAGGAAACACACTATGGCTGCTGAACGGGAAAGGTGAGGTGGGGTGATGCATAAAACAAGGGTTTCAAATTAGCTCCGATACCGTTCCATAAACCCAATATGTAAGAGACAAGACCTATTCCTTTTTCAGTGAACTGGACTCAACACCCCCTATTCACCGCACAAGAATATATCTGACTAGTAAGAATCTTCAAACCTATGTATTGATATCTCTCCGTAAGTGAGTCAAGGGGGTGTAAAGCGGCATAAACACAGCCGTGAAAAGCAGCTAAACCCCATTATAAAAATAAATTACTTTTCAAAACCCGTGAAACAAAGACAGTGAAAGAGAGAGAAATTCTTACAAAATTCGTTCAGGGGCTGTGATGCAACCTGGATTGACCATATCTAGACCCACAGCTGATTGAGACATAAGGGTGGACACTCTTGGGGCTGAGAGGTTCGGTGAGGTTGGGTGAGCCAACGCAGACCCTTTCAAGTAATACTGCATGGTACCCATCCCATGGGTCCCAAATCTCCAGGTTCAAGGGCATCTTCCTACGTCGAAAACAGGCATGAGAAACCCAGAAGATGGTACACCGTGTGATCGGGAAAGGTTTCTAAAACGCACCTCATTTCTCATCTCCTTTGCTCGGGTTCGCCATTCCAGCCGATTTACTAGCCATCTCCCTCCTTGGAGAATCAGCACCTTTAACCTCCTGTTCCGTACAGGTTGCAATTTGTCCTGAGGATGAACGGGAAGAGGGGGAACCAATGAGAGACTAGCTCTAGGTGTTGGGACAGGCACAGGTCACTCTATTTTCCCATCAGGAAGAAGAATTAAGCACAAGCTCAGCCTGCCCCCCAGAACCAGAAGAGGGCCTGAAGCAATCCTGCGCTTTTGCGGCCAGCTCCCAAAAAAGCGAGTTGAAAAATGGAGCTCAGGGGCACTGCAATTCACAAACCTGCAGAGTTTTAAATGATACCTCTCGTCCACAAATATATTAAAGGAAGGCAACGAAGAGGCTTTGAAAGCAAGGCAGAATTGCAGGAAACAGATTTCAGGAGGTAGTTTCGAATCGCCTTGAAAGCACATGAAAAGCGGCAAAACGTGGACAATGATGCCCTTGGCCAAAAAGGGCGTAGGCGTTTTTTCCTGAATATATTCAGGAAAAAACGCTTACGCCCTTTTTGGCCAACCAAGCAACCTGGAAAGGCCAATCAGTGCTCCAAAGAAGTCTCGCTTCCCAGCGGGCAAAAGGGCCATGCGGAAAAAAGTGTCCAAACCAGAAATGCAGGACCGGCCATGGAGAAATGGGAGCCTTGCTACGCTGATGGGTGGGATGTAAATTGCCAACAGCCACTCTGGAGAAGTGTACGGTATGTTCTGAAACATCTAAAAAACACAGCTTGGAGAGCATAGGGCACTTCCACTCATGGGCGTATAAATTGGGAAAACTAAAAATCAGCAAGACACAGGCACCCCAAAGTTTAGGGCTGCTCTGTTGACAAGAACCCCCACTTCATTACACCTTAAATATCCTAGGAAAGCGAAAAATGGATAAAGAAGTTGTGGTCCTCATGTACAATGGAATATCACTCAGCCATGAAATCAACGTCATAAGTCTAGTAGCAGCACGATGAGTGGATTTAGGTACGACGATTCTAAGTGAAATAAGTCACACAGAAAAAGACACTTATCATAAGATATCACTTATAGAGGGAATGTAAAAACCGCTACACTTGAACTGAATTACAAAACAGAACAGAGTCACACGTTTAGAAAACACACTATGGCTGCTGAACGGGAAAGGTGAGGTGGGGTGATGCATAAAACAAGGGTTTCAAATTAGCTCCGATACCGTTCCATAAACCCAATATGTAAGAGACAAGACCTATTCCTTTTTCAGTGAACTGGACTCAACACCCCCTATTCACCGCACAAGAATATATCTGACTAGTAAGAATCTTCAAACCTATGTATTGATATCTCTCCGTAAGTGAGTCAAGGGGGTGTAAAGCGGCATAAACACAGCCGTGAAAAGCAGCTAAACCCCAATATAAAAATAAATTACTTTTCAAAACCCGTGAAACAAAGACAGTGAAAGAGAGAGAAATTCTTACAAAATTCGTTCAGGGGCTGTGATGCAACCTGGATTGACCATATCTAGACCCACAGCTGATTGAGACATAAGGGTGGACACTCTTGGGGCTGAGAGGTTCGGTGAGGTTGGGTGAGCCAACGCAGACCCTTTCAAGTAATACTGCATGGTACCCATCCCATGGGTCCCAAATCTCCAGGTTCAAGGGCATCTTCCTACGTCGAAAACAGGCATGAGAAACCCAGAAGATGGTACACCGTGTGATCGGGAAAGGTTTCTAAAACGCACCTCATTTCTCATCTCCTTTGCTCGGGTTCGCCATTCCAGCCGATTTACTAGCCATCTCCCTCCTTGGAGAATCAGCACCTTTAACCTCCTGTTCCGTACAGGTTGCAATTTGTCCTGAGGATGAACGGGAAGAGGGGGAACCAATGAGAGACTAGCTCTAGGTGTTGGGACAGGCACAGGTCACTCTATTTTCCCATCAGGAAGAAGAATTAAGCACAAGCTCAGCCTGCCCCCCAGAACCAGAAGAGGGCCTGAAGCAATCCTGCGCTTTTGCGTCCAGCTCCCAAAAAAGTGAGTTGAAAAATGGAGCTCAGGGGCACTGCAATTCACAAACCTGCAGAGTTTTAAATGATACCTCTCGTCCACAAATATACTAAGGGAAGGCAACGAAGAGGGTTTGAAAGCAAGGCAGAATTGCAGGAAACAGATTTCAGGAGGTAGATTCGAATCGCCTTGAAAGCACATGAAAAGCGGCAAAACGTGGACAATGATGCCCTTGGCCAAAAAGGGCGTATGCGTTTTTTCCTGAATATATTCAGGAAAAAACGCATACGCCCTTTTTGGCCAACCAAGCAACCTGGAAAGGCCAATCAGTGCTCCAAAGAAGTCTCGCTTCCCAGCGGGCAAAAGGGCCATGCGGAAAAAAGTGTCCAAACCAGAAATGCAGGACCGGCCATGGAGAAATGGGAGCCTTGCTACGCTGATGGGTGGGATGTAAATTGCCAACAGCCACTCTGGAGAAGTGTACGGTGTGTTCTGAAACATCTAAAAAACACAGCTTGGAGAGCATAGGGCACTTCCACTCATGGGCGTATAAATTGGGAAAACTAAAAATCAGCAAGACACAGGCACCCCAAAGTTTAGGGCTGCTCTGTTGACAAGAACCCCCACTTCATTACACCTTAAATATCCTAGGAAAGCGAAAAATGGATAAAGAAGTTGTGGTCCTCATGTACAATGGAATATCACTCAGCCATGAAATCAACGTCATAAGGCTAGTAGCAGCACGATGAGTGGATTTAGGTACGACGATTCTAAGTGAAATAAGTCACACAGAAAAAGACACTTATCATAAGATATCACTTAGAGAGGGAATGTAAAAACCGCTACACTTGAACTGAATTACAAAACAGAACAGAGTCACAGGTTTAGGAAACACACTATGGCTGCTGAACGGGCAAGGTGAGGTGGGGTGATGCATAAAACAAGGGTTTCAAATTAGCTCAGATACCGTTCCATAAACCCAATATGTAATAGACAAGACCTACTCCTTGCTCAGTGAACTGGACTCAACACCCCCTATTCACCGCAAAAGAATATATCTGACTAGTAAGAATCTTCAAACGTATGTATTGATATCTCTCCGTAAGTGAGTCAAGGGTGTGTAAAGCGGCATAAACACAGCCGTGAAAAGCAGCTAAACCCCATTATAAAAATAAATTACTTTTCAAAACCCGTGAAACAAAGACAGTGAAAGAGAGAGAAATTCTTACAAAATTCGTTCAGGGGCTGTGATGCAACCTGGATTGACCATATCTAGACCCACAGCTGATTGAGACATAAGGGTGGACACTCTTGGGGCTGAGAGGTTCGGTGAGGTTGGGTGAGCCAACGCAGACCCTTTCAAGTAATACTGCATGGTACCCATCCCATGGGTCCCAAATCTCCAGGTTCAAGGGCATCTTCCTACGTCGAAAACAGGCATGAGAAACCCAGAAGATGGTACACCGTGTGATCGGGAAAGGTTTCTAAAACGCACCTCATTTCTCATCTCCTTTGCTCGGGTTCGCCATTCCAGCCGATTTACTAGCCATCTCCCTCCTTGGAGAATCAGCACCTTTAACCTCCTGTTCCGTACAGGTTGCAATTTGTCCTGAGGATGAACGGGAAGAGGGGGAACCAATGAGAGACTAGCTCTAGGTGTTGGGACAGGCACAGGTCACTCTATTTTCCCATCAGGAAGAAGAATTAAGCACAAGCTCAGCCTGCCCCCCAGAACCAGAAGAGGGCCTGAAGCAATCCTGCGCTTTTGCGGCCAGCTCCCAAAAAAGCGAGTTGAAAAATGGAGCTCAGGGGCACTGCAATTCACAAACCTGCAGAGTTTTAAATGATACCTCTCGTCCACAAATATACTAAGGGAAGGCAACGAAGAGGCTTTGAAAGCAGGGCAGAATTGCAGGAAACAGATTTCAGGAGGTAGATTCGAATCGCCTTGAAAGCACATGAAAAGCGGCAAAACGTGGACAATGATGCCCTTGGCCAAAAAGGGCGTATGCGTTTTTTCCTGAATATATTCAGGAAAAAACGCATACGCCCTTTTTGGCCAACCAAGCAACCTGGAAAGGCCAATCAGTGCTCCAAAGAAGTCTCGCTTCCCAGCGGGCAAAAGGGCCATGCGGAAAAAAGTGTCCAAACCAGAAATGCAGGACCGGCCATGGAGAAATGGGAGCCTTGCTACGCTGATGGGTGGGATGTAAATTGCCAACAGCCACTCTGGAGAAGTGTACGGTGTGTTCTGAAACATCTAAAAAACACAGCTTGGAGAGCATAGGGCACTTCCACTCATGGGCGTATAAATTGGGAAAACTAAAAATCAGCAAGACACAGGCACCCCAAAGTTTAGGGCTGCTCTGTTGACAAGAACCCCCACTTCATTACACCTTAAATATCCTAGGAAAGAGAAAAATGGATAAAGAAGTTGTGGTCCTCATGTACAATGGAATATCACTCAGCCATGAAATCAACGTCATAAGGCTAGTAGCAGCACGATGAGTGGATTTAGGTACGACAATTCTAAGTGAAATAAGTCACACAGAAAAAGACACTTATCATAAGATATCACTTAGAGAGGGAATGTAAAAACCGCTACACTTGAACTGAATTGCAAAACAGAACAGAGTCACACGTTTAGGAAACACACTATGGCTGCTGAACGGGAAAGGTGAGGTGGGGTGATGCATAAAACAAGGGTTTCAAATTAGCTCCGATTCCGTTCCATAAACCCAATATGTAAGAGACAAGACCTATTCCTTTTTCAGTGAACTGGACTCAACACCCCCTATTCACCGCACAAGAATATATCTGACTAGTAAGAATCTTCAAACCTATGTATTGATATCTCTCCGTAAGTGAGTCAAGGGGGTGTAAAGCGGCATAAACACAGCCGTGAAAAGCAGCTAAACCCCAATATAAAAATAAATTACTTTTCAAAACCCGTGAAACAAAGACAGTGAAAGAGAGAGAAATTCTTACAAAATTCGTTCAGGGGCTGTGATGCAACCTGGATTGACCATATCTAGACCCACAGCTGATTGAGACATAAGGGTGGACACTCTTGGGGCTGAGAGGTTCGGTGAGGTTGGGTGAGCCAACGCAGACCCTTTCAAGTAATACTGCATGGTACCCATCCCATGGGTCCCAAATCTCCAGGTTCAAGGGCATCTTCCTACGTCGAAAACAGGCATGAGAAACCCAGAAGATGGTACACCGTGTGATCGGGAAAGGTTTCTAAAACGCACCACATTTCTCATCTCCTTTGCTCGGGTTCGCCATTCCAGCCGATTTACTAGCCATCTCCCTCCTTGGAGAATCAGCACCTTTAACCTCCTGTTCCGTACAGGTTGCAATTTGTCCTGAGGATGAACGGGAAGAGGGGGAACCAATGAGAGACTAGCTCTAGGTGTTGGGAGAGGCACAGGTCACTCTATTTTCCCATCAGGAAGAAGAATTAAGCACAAGCTCAGCCTGCCCCCCAGAACCAGAAGAGGGCCTGAAGCAATCCTGCGCTTTTGCGGCCAGCTCCCAAAAAAGCGAGTTGAAAAATGGAGCTCAGGGGCACTGCAATTCACAAACCTGCACAGTTTTAATTGATACCTCTCGTCCACAAATATACTAAGGGAAGGCAACGAAGAGGCTTTGAAAGCAAGGCAGAATTGCAGGAAACAGATTTCAGGAGGTAGATTCGAATCGCCTTGAAAGCACATGAAAAGCGGCAAAACGTGGACAATGATGCCCTTGGCCAAAAAGGGCGTATGCGTTTTTTCCTGAATATATTCAGGAAAAAACGCATACGCCCTTTTTGGCCAACCAAGCAACCTGGAAAGGCCAATCAGTGCTCCAAAGAAGTCTCGCTTCCCAGCGGGCAAAAGGGCCATGCGGAAAAAAGTGTCCAAACCAGAAATGCAGGACCGGTCATGGAGAAATGGGAGCCTTGCTACGCTGATGGGTGGGATGTAAATTGCCAACAGCCACTCTGGGGAAGTGTACGGTGTGTTCTGAAACATCTAAAAAACACAGCTTGGAGAGCATAGGGCACTTCCACTCATGGGCGTATAAATTGGGAAAACTAAAAATCAGCAAAACACAGGCACCCCAAAGTTTAGGGCTGCTCTGTTGACAAGAACCCCCACTTCATTACACCTTAAATATCCTAGGAAAGCGAAAAATGGATAAAGAAGTTGTGGTCCTCATGTACAATGGAATATCACTCAGCCATGAAATCAACGTCATAAGGCTAGTAGCAGCACGATGAGTGGATTTAGGTACGACGATTCTAAGTGAAATAAGTCACACAGAAAAAGCCACTTATCATAAGATATCACTTAGAGAGGGAATGTAAAAACCGCTACACTTGAACTGAATTACAAAACAGAACAGAGTCACACGTTTAGAAAACACACTATGGCTGCTGAACGGGCAAGGTGAGGTGGGGTGATGCATAAAACAAGGGTTTCAAATTAGCTCAGATACCGTTCCATAAACCCAATATGTAATAGACAAGACCTACTCCTTGCTCAGTGAACTGGACTCAACACCCCCTATTCACCGCACAAGAATATATCTGACTAGTAAGAATCTTCAAACGTATGTATTGATATCTCTCCGTAAGTGAGTCAAGGGTGTGTAAAGCGGCATAAACACAGCCGTGAAAAGCAGCTAAACCCCATTATAAAAATAAATTACTTTTCAAAACCCGTGAAACAAAGACAGTGAAAGAGAGAGAAATTCTTACAAAATTCGTTCAGGGGCTGTGATGCAACCTGGATTGACCATATCTAGACCCACAGCTGATTGAGACATAAGGGTGGACACTCTTGGGGCTGAGAGGTTCGGTGAGGTTGGGTGAGCCAACGCAGACCCTTTCAAGTAATACTGCATGGTACCCATCCCATGGGTCCCAAATCTCCAGGTTCAAGGGCATCTTCCTACGTCGAAAACAGGCATGAGAAACCCAGAAGATGGTACACCGTGTGATCGGGAAAGGTTTCTAAAACGCACCTCATTTCTCATCTCCTTTGCTCGGGTTCGCCATTCCAGCCGATTTACTAGCCATCTCCCTCCTTGGAGAATCAGCACCTTTAACCTCCTGTTCCGTAC
Source organism: Balaenoptera acutorostrata (assembly GCF_949987535.1). Lineage (NCBI taxonomy): Eukaryota > Metazoa > Chordata > Mammalia > Artiodactyla > Balaenopteridae > Balaenoptera > Balaenoptera acutorostrata. Next base: position 39,313 of record NW_026645825.1, on the reverse strand, counting down.
AGGTTGCAATTTGTCCTGAGGATGAACGGGAAGAGGGGGAACCAATGAGAGACTAGCTCTAGGTGTTGGGACAGGCACAGGTCACTCTATTTTCCCATCAGGAAGAAGAATTAAGCACAAGCTCAGCCTGCCCCCCAGAACCAGAAGAGGGCCTGAAGCAATCCTGCGCTTTTGCGGCCAGCTCCCAAAAAAGCGAGTTGAAAAATGGAGCTCAGGGGCACTGCAATTCACAAACCTGCAGAGTTTTAAATGATACCTCTCGTCCACAAATATACTAAGGGAAGGCAACGAAGAGGCTTTGAAAGCAGGGCAGAATTGCAGGAAACAGATTTCAGGAGGTAGATTCGAATCGCCTTGAAAGCACATGAAAAGCGGCAAAACGTGGACAATGATGCCCTTGGCCAAAAAGGGCGTATGCGTTTTTTCCTGAATATATTCAGGAAAAAACGCATACGCCCTTTTTGGCCAACCAAGCAACCTGGAAAGGCCAATCAGTGCTCCAAAGAAGTCTCGCTTCCCAGCGGGCAAAAGGGCCATGCGGAAAAAAGTGTCCAAACCAGAAATGCAGGACCGGCCATGGAGAAATGGGAGCCTTGCTACGCTGATGGGTGGGATGTAAATTGCCAACAGCCACTCTGGAGAAGTGTACGGTGTGTTCTGAAACATCTAAAAAACACAGCTTGGAGAGCATAGGGCACTTCCACTCATGGGCGTATAAATTGGGAAAACTAAAAATCAGCAAGACACAGGCACCCCAAAGTTTAGGGCTGCTCTGTTGACAAGAACCCCCACTTCATTACACCTTAAATATCCTAGGAAAGCGAAAAATGGATAAAGAAGTTGTGGTCCTCATGTACAATGGAATATCACTCAGCCATGAAATCCACGTCATAAGGCTAGTAGCAGCACGATGAGTGGATTTAGGTACGACGATTCTAAGTGAAATAAGTCACACAGAAAAAGACACTTATCATAAGATATCACTTCTAGAGGGAATGTAAAAACCGCTACACTTGAACTGAATTACAAAACAGAACAGAGTCACACGTTTAGGAAACACACTATGGCTGCTGAACGGGAAAGGTGAGGTGGGGTGATGCATAAAACAAGGGTTTCAAATTAGCTCCGATACCGTTCCATAAACCCAATATGTAAGAGACAAGACCTATTCCTTTTTCAGTGAAGTGGACTCAACACCCCCTATTCACCGCACAAGAATATATCTGACTAGTAAGAATCTTCAAACCTATGTATTGATATCTCTCCGTAAGTGAGTCAAGGGGGTGTAAAGCGGCATAAACACAGCCGTGAAAAGCAGCTAAACCCCATTATAAAAATAAATTACTTTTCAAAACCCGTGAAACAAAGACAGTGAAAGAGAGAGAAATTCTTACAAAATTCGTTCAGGGGCTGTGATGCAACGTGGATTGACCATATCTAGACCCACAGCTGATTGAGACATAAGGGTGGACACTCTTGGGGCTGAGAGGTTCGGTGAGGTTGGGTGAGCCAACGCAGACCCTTTCAAGTAATACTGCATGGTACCCATCCCATGGGTCCCAAATCTCCAGGTTCAAGGGCATCTTCCTACGTCGAAAACAGGCATGAGAAACCCAGAAGATGGTACACCGTGTGATCGGGAAAGGTTTCTAAAACGCACCTCATTTCTCATCTCCTTTGCTCGGGTTCGCCATTCCAGCCGATTTACTAGCCATCTCCCTCCTTGGAGAATCAGCACCTTTAACCTCCTGTTCCGTACAGGTTGCAATTTGTCCTGAGGATGAACGGGAAGAGGGGGAACCAATGAGAGACTAGCTCTAGGTGTTGGGACAGGCACAGGTCACTCTATTTTCCCATCAGGAAGAAGAATTAAGCACAAGCTCAGCCTGCCCCCCAGAACCAGAAGAGGGCCTGAAGCAATCCTGCGCTTTTGCGGCCAGCTCCCAAAAAAGCGAGTTGAAAAATGGAGCTCAGGGGCACTGCAATTCACAAACCTGCAGAGTTTTAAATGATACCTCTCGTCCACAAATATACTAAGGGAAGGCAACAAAGAGGCTTTGAAAGCAGGGCAGAATTGCAGGAAACAGATTTCAGGAGGTAGATTCGAATCGCCTTGAAAGCACATGAAAAGCGGCAAAACGTGGACAATGATGCCCTTGGCCAAAAAGGGCGTATGCGTTTTTTCCTGAATATATTCAGGAAAAAACGCATACGCCCTTTTTGGCCAACCAAGCAACCTGGAAAGGCCAATCAGCGCTCCAAAGAAGTCTCGCTTCCCAGCAGGCAAAAGGGCCATGCGGAAAAAAGTGTCCAAACCAGAAATGCAGGACCGGCCATGGAGAAATGGGAGCCTTGCTACGCTGATGGGTGGGATGTAAATTGCCAACAGCCACTCTGGAGAAGTGTACGGTGTGTTCTGAAACATCTAAAAAACACAGCTTGGAGAGCATAGGGCACTTCCACTCATGGGCGTATAAATTCGGAAAACTAAAAATCAGCAAGACACAGGCACCCCAAAGTTTAGGGCTGCTCTGTTGACAAGAACCCCCACTTCATTACACCTTAAATATCCTAGGAAAGCGAAAAATGGATAAAGAAGTTGTGGTCCTCATGTACAATGGAATATCACTCAGCCATGAAATCCACGTCATAAGGCTAGTAGCAGCACGATGAGTGGATTTAGGTACGACGATTCTAAGTGAAATAAGTCACACAGAAAAAGACACTTATCATAAGATATCACTTCTAGAGGGAATGTAAAAACCGCTACACTTGAACTGAATTACAAAACAGAACAGAGTCACACGTTTAGGAAACACACTATGGCTGCTGAACGGGAAAGGTGAGGTGGGGTGATGCATAAAACAAGGGTTTCAAATTAGCTCCGATACCGTTCCATAAACCCAATATGTAAGAGACAAGACCTATTCCTTTTTCAGTGAAGTGGACTCAACACCCCCTATTCACCGCACAAGAATATATCTGACTGGTAAGAATCTTCAAACCTATGTATTGATATCTCTCCGTAAGTGAGTCAAGGGGGTGTAAAGCGGCATAAACACAGCCGTGAAAAGCAGCTAAACCCCATTATAAAAATAAATTACTTTTCAAAACCCGTGAAACAAAGACAGTGAAAGAGAGAGAAATTCTTACAAAATTCGTTCAGGGGCTGTGATGCAACCTGGATTGACCATATCTAGACCCACAGCTGATTGAGACATAAGGGTGGACACTCTTGGGGCTGAGAGGTTCGGTGAGGTTGGGTGAGCCAACGCAGACCCTTTCAAGTAATACTGCATGGTACCCATCCCATGGGTCCCAAATCTCCAGGTTCAAGGGCATCTTCCTACGTCGAAAACAGGCATGAGAAACCCAGAAGATGGTACACCGTGTGATCGGGAAAGGTTTCTAAAACGCACCTCATTTCTCATCTCCTTTGCTCGGGTTCGCCATTCCAGCCGATTTACTAGCCATCTCCCTCCTTGGAGAATCAGCACCTTTAACCTCCTGTTCCGTACAGGTTGCAATTTGTCCTGAGGATGAACGGGAAGAGGGGGAACCAATGAGAGACTAGCTCTAGGTGTTGGGACAGGCACAGGTCACTCTATTTTCCCATCAGGAAGAAGAATTAAGCACAAGCTCAGCCTGCCCCCCAGAACCAGAAGAGGGCCTGAAGCAATCCTGCGCTTTTGCGGCCAGCTCCCAAAAAAGCGAGTTGAAAAATGGAGCTCAGGGGCACTGCAATTCACAAACCTGCAGAGTTTTAAATGATACCTCTCGTCCACAAATATACTAAGGGAAGGCAACGAAGAGGCTTTGAAAGCAGGGCAGAATTGCAGGAAACAGATTTCAGGAGGTAGATTCGAATCGCCTTGAAAGCACATGAAAAGCGGCAAAACGTGGACAATGATGCCCTTGGCCAAAAAGGGCGTATGCGTTTTTTCCTGAATATATTCAGGAAAAAACGCATACGCCCTTTTTGGCCAACCAAGCAACCTGGAAAGGCCAATCAGCGCTCCAAAGAAGTCTCGCTTCCCAGCAGGCAAAAGGGCCATGCGGAAAAAAGTGTCCAAACCAGAAATGCAGGACCGGCCATGGAGAAATGGGAGCCTTGCTACGCTGATGGGTGGGATGTAAATTGCCAACAGCCACTCTGGAGAAGTGTACGGTGTGTTCTGAAACATCTAAAAAACAAAGCTTGGAGAGCATAGGGCACTTCCACTCATGGGCGTATAAATTGGGAAAACTAAAAATCAGCAAGACACAGGCACCCCAAAGTTTAGGGCTGCTCTGTTGACAAGAACCCCCACTTCATTACACCTTAAATATCCTAGGAAAGAGAAAAATGGATAAAGAAGTTGTGGTCCTCATGTACAATGGAATATCACTCAGCCATGAAATCCACGTCATAAGGCTCGTAGCAGCACGATGAGTGGATTTAGGTACGACGATTCTAAGTGAAATAAGTCACACAGAAAAAGACACTTATCATAAGATATCACTTAGAGAGGGAATGTAAAAACCGCTACACTTGAACTGAATTACAAAACAGAACAGAGTCCCACGTTTAGGAAACACACTATGGCTGCTGAACGGGAAAGGTGAGGTGGGGTGATGCATAAAACAAGGGTTTCAAATTAGCTCCGAAACCGTTCCATAAACCCAATATGTAAGAGACAAGACCTATTCCTTTTTCAGTGAACTGGACTCAACACCCCCTATTCAACGCACAAGAATATATCTGACTAGTAAGAATCTTCAAACCTATGTATTGATATCTCTCCGTAAGTGAGTCAAGGGGGTGTAAAGCGGCATAAACACAGCCGTGAAAAGCAGCTAAACCCCATTATAAAAATAAATTACTTTTCAAAACCCGTGAAACAAAGACAGTGAAAGAGAGAGAAATTCTTACAAAATTCGTTCAGGGGCTGTGATGCAACCTGGATTGACCATATCTAGACCCACAGCTGATTGAGACATAAGGGTGGACACTCTTGGGGCTGAGAGGTTCGGTGAGGTTGGGTGAGCCAACGCAGACCCTTTCAAGTAATACTGCATGGTACCCATCCCATGGGTCCCAAATCTCCAGGTTCAAGGGCATCTTCCTACGTCGAAAACAGGCATGAGAAACCCAGAAGATGGTACACCGTGTGATCGGGAAAGGTTTCTAAAACGCACCTCATTTCTCATCTCCTTTGCTCGGGTTCGCCATTCCAGCCGATTTACTAGCCATCTCCCTCCTTGGAGAATCAGCACCTTTAACCTCCTGTTCCGTACAGGTTGCAATTTGTCCTGAGGATGAACGGGAAGAGGGGGAACCAATGAGAGACTAGCTCTAGGTGTTGGGACAGGCACAGGTCACTCTATTTTCCCATCAGGAAGAAGAATTAAGCACAAGCTCAGCCTGCCCCCCAGAACCAGAAGAGGGCCTGAAGCAATCCTGCGCTTTTGCGGCCAGCTCCCAAAAAAGCGAGTTGAAAAATGGAGCTCAGGGGCACTGCAATCACAAACCTGCAGAGTTTTAAATGATACCTCTCGTCCACAAATATACTAAGGGAAGGCAACGAAGAGGCTTTGAAAGCAGGGCAGAATTGCAGGAAACAGATTTCAGGAGGTAGATTCGAATCGCCTTGAAAGCACATGAAAAGCGGCAAAACGTGGACAATGATGCCCTTGGCCAAAAAGGGCGTATGCGTTTTTTCCTGAATATATTCAGGAAAAAACGCATACGCCCTTTTTGGCCAACCAAGCAACCTGGAAAGGCCAATCAGCGCTCCAAAGAAGTCTCGCTTCCCAGCAGGCAAAAGGGCCATGCGGAAAAAAGTGTCCAAACCAGAAATGCAGGACCGGCCATGGAGAAATGGGAGCCTTGCTACGCTGATGGGTGGGATGTAAATTGCCAACAGCCACTCTGGAGAAGTGTACGGTGTGTTCTGAAACATCTAAAAAACACAGCTTGGAGAGCATAGGGCACTTCCACTCATGGGCGTATAAATTGGGAAAACTAAAAATCAGCAAGACACAGGCACCCCAAAGTTTAGGGCTGCTCTGTTGACAAGAACCCCCACTTCATTACACCTTAAATATCCTAGGAAAGAGAAAAATGGATAAAGAAGTTGTGGTCCTCATGTACAATGGAATATCACTCAGCCATGAAATCCACGTCATAAGGCTAGTAGCAGCACGATGAGTGGATTTAGGTACGATGATTCTAAGTGAAATAAGTCACACAGAAAAAGACACTTATCATAAGATATCACTTAGAGAGGGAATGTAAAAACCGCTACACTTGAACTGAATTACAAAACAGAACAGAGTCACACGTTTAGGAAACACACTATGGCTGCTGAACGGGAAAGGTGAGGTGGGGTGATGCATAAAACAAGGGTTTCAAATTAGCTCCGATACCGTTCCATAAACCCAATATGTAAGAGACAAGACCTATTCCTTTTTCAGTGAACTGGACTCAACACCCCCTATTCACCGCACAAGAATATATCTGACTAGTAAGAATCTTCAAACCTATGTATTGATATCTCTCCGTAAGTGAGTCAAGGGGGTGTAAAGCGGCATAAACACAGCCGTGAAAAGCAGCTAAACCCCATTATAAAAATAAATTACTTTTCAAAACCCGTGAAACAAAGACAGTGAAAGAGAGAGAAATTCTTACAAAATTCGTTCAGGGGCTGTGATGCAACCTGGATTGACCATATCTAGACCCACAGCTGATTGAGACATAAGGGTGGACACTCTTGGGGCTGAGAGGTTCGGTGAGGTTGGGTGAGCCAACGCAGACCCTTTCAAGTAATACTGCATGGTACCCATCCCATGGGTCCCAAATCTCCAGGTTCAAGGGCATCTTCCTACGTCGAAAACAGGCATGAGAAACCCAGAAGATGGTACACCGTGTGATCGGGAAAGGTTTCTAAAACGCACCTCATTTCTCATCTCCTTTGCTCGGGTTCGCCATTCCAGCCGATTTACTAGCCATCTCCCTCCTTGGAGAATCAGCACCTTTAACCTCCTGTTCCGTACAGGTTGCAATTTGTCCTGAGGATGAACGGGAAGAGGGGGAACCAATGAGAGACTAGCTCTAGGTGTTGGGACAGGCACAGGTCACTCTATTTTCCCATCAGGAAGAAGAATTAAGCACAAGCTCTGCCTGCCCCCCAGAACCAGAAGAGGGCCTGAAGCAATCCTGCGCTTTTGCGGCCAGCTCCCAAAAAAGCGAGTTGAAAAATGGAGCTCAGGGGCACTGCAATTCACAAACCTGCAGAGTTTTAAATGATACCTCTCGTCCACAAATATATTAAAGGAAGGCAACGAAGAGGCTTTGAAAGCAAGGCAGAATTGCAGGAAACAGATTTCAGGAGGTAGTTTCGAATCGCCTTGAAAGCACATGAAAAGCGGCAAAACGTGGACAATGATGCCCTTGGCCAAAAAGGGCGTAGGCGTTTTTTCCTGAATATATTCAGGAAAAAACGCCTACGCCCTTTTTGGCCAACCAAGCAACCTGGAAAGGCCAATCAGTGCTCCAAAGAAGTCTCGCTTCCCAGCGGGCAAAAGGGCCATGCGGAAAAAAGTGTCCAAACCAGAAATGCAGGACCGGCCATGGAGAAATGGGAGCCTTGCTACGCTGATGGGTGGGATGTAAATTGCCAACAGCCACTCTGGAGAAGTGTACGGTGTGTTCTGAAACATCTAAAAAACACAGCTTGGAGAGCATAGGGCACTTCCACTCATGGGCGTATAAATTGGGAAAACTAAAAATCAGCAAGACACAGGCACCCCAAAGTTTAGGGCTGCTCTGTTGACAAGAACCCCCACTTCATTACACCTTAAATATCCTAGGAAAGCGAAAAATGGATAAAGAAGTTGTGGTCCTCATGTACAATGGAATATCACTCAGCCATGAAATCAACGTCATAAGGCTAGTAGCAGCACGATGAGTGGATTTAGGTACGACGATTCTAAGTGAAATAAGTCACACAGAAAAAGACACTTATCATAAGATATCACTTATAGAGGGAATGTAAAAACCGCTACACTTGAACTGAATTACAAAACAGAACAGAGTCACACGTTTAGAAAACACACTATGGCTGCTGAACGGGAAAGGTGAGGTGGGGTGATGCATAAAACAAGGGTTTCAAATTAGCTCCGATACCGTTCCATAAACCCAATATGTAAGAGACAAGACCTATTCCTTTTTCAGTGAACTGGACTCAACACCCCCTATTCACCGCACAAGAATATATCTGACTAGTAAGAATCTTCAAACCTATGTATTGATATCTCTCCGTAAGTGAGTCAAGGGGGTGTAAAGCGGCATAAACACAGCCGTGAAAAGCAGCTAAACCCCAATATAAAAATAAATTACTTTTCAAAACCCGTGAAACAAAGACAGTGAAAGAGAGAGAAATTCTTACAAAATTCGTTCAGGGGCTGTGATGCAACCTGGATTGACCATATCTAGACCCACAGCTGATTGAGACATAAGGGTGGACACTCTTGGGGCTGAGAGGTTCGGTGAGGTTGGGTGAGCCAACGCAGACCCTTTCAAGTAATACTGCATGGTACCCATCCCATGGGTCCCAAATCTCCAGGTTCAAGGGCATCTTCCTACGTCGAAAACAGGCATGAGAAACCCAGAAGATGGTACACCGTGTGATCGGGAAAGGTTTCTAAAACGCACCTCATTTCTCATCTCCTTTGCTCGGGTTCGCCATTCCAGCCGATTTACTAGCCATCTCCCTCCTTGGAGAATCAGCACCTTTAACCTCCTGTTCCGTACAGGTTGCAATTTGTCCTGAGGATGAACGGGAAGAGGGGGAACCAATGAGAGACTAGCTCTAGGTGTTGGGACAGGCACAGGTCACTCTATTTTCCCATCAGGAAGAAGAATTAAGCACAAGCTCAGCCTGCCCCCCAGAACCAGAAGAGGGCCTGAAGCAATCCTGCGCTTTTGCGGCCAACTCCCAAAAAAGCGAGTTGAAAAATGGAGCTCAGGGGCACTGCAATCACAAACCTGCAGAGTTTTAAATGATACCTCTCGTCCACAAATATACTAAGGGAAGGCAACGAAGAGGCTTTGAAAGCAGGGCAGAATTGCAGGAAACAGATTTCAGGAGGTAGATTCGAATCGCCTTGAAAGCACATGAAAAGCGGCAAAACGTGGACAATGATGCCCTTGGCCAAAAAGGGCGTATGCGTTTTTTCCTGAATATATTCAGGAAAAAACGCATACGCCCTTTTTGGCCAACCAAGCAACCTGGAAAGGCCAATCAGCGCTCCAAAGAAGTCTCGCTTCCCAGCAGGCAAAAGGGCCATGCGAAAAAAGTGTCCAAACCAGAAATGCAGGACCGGCCATGGAGAAATGGGAGCCTTGCTACGCTGATGGGTGGGATGTAAATTGCCAACAGCCACTCTGGAGAAGTGTACGGTGTGTTCTGAAACATCTAAAAAACACAGCTTGGAGAGCATAGGGCACTTCCACTCATGGGCGTATAAATTGGGAAAACTAAAAATCAGCAAGACACAGGCACCCCAAAGTTTAGGGCTGCTCTGTTGACAAGAACCCCCACTTCATTACACCTTAAATATCCTAGGAAAGAGAAAAATGGATAAAGAAGTTGTGGTCCTCATGTACAATGGAATATCACTCAGCCATGAAATCCACGTCATAAGGCTAGTAGCAGCACGATGAGTGGATTTAGGTACGACGATTCTAAGTGAAATAAGTCACACAGAAAAAGACACTTATCATAAGATATCACTTAGAGAGGGAATGTAAAAACCGCTACACTTGAACTGAATTACAAAACAGAACAGAGTCACACGTTTAGGAAACACACTATGGCTGCTGAACGGGAAAGGTGAGGTGGGGTGATGCATAAAACAAGGGTTTCAAATTAGCTCCGATACCGTTCCATAAACCCAATATGTAAGAGACAAGACCTATTCCTTTTTCAGTGAACTGGACTCAACACCCCCTATTCACCGCACAAGAATATATCTGACTAGTAAGAATCTTCAAACCTATGTATTGATATCTCTCCGTAAGTGAGTCAAGGGGGTGTAAAGCGGCATAAACACAGCCGTGAAAAGCAGCTAAACCCCATTATAAAAATAAATTACTTTTCAAAACCCGTGAAACAAAGACAGTGAAAGAGAGAGAAATTCTTACAAAATTCGTTCAGGGGCTGTGATGCAACCTGGATTGACCATATCTAGACCCACAGCTGATTGAGACATAAGGGTGGACACTCTTGGGGCTGAGAGGTTCGGTGAGGTTGGGTGAGCCAACGCAGACCCTTTCAAGTAATACTGCATGGTACCCATCCCATGGGTCCCAAATCTCCAGGTTCAAGGGCATCTTCCTACGTCGAAAACAGGCATGAGAAACCCAGAAGATGGTACACCGTGTGATCGGGAAAGGTTTCTAAAACGCACCTCATTTCTCATCTCCTTTGCTCGGGTTCGCCATTCCAGCCGATTTACTAGCCATCTCCCTCCTTGGAGAATCAGCACCTTTAACCTCCTGTTCCGTACAGGTTGCAATTTGTCCTGAGGATGAACGGGAAGAGGGGGAACCAATGAGAGACTAGCTCTAGGTGTTGGGACAGGCACAGGTCACTCTATTTTCCCATCAGGAAGAAGAATTAAGCACAAGCTCTGCCTGCCCCCCAGAACCAGAAGAGGGCCTGAAGCAATCCTGCGCTTTTGCGGCCAGCTCCCAAAAAAGCGAGTTGAAAAATGGAGCTCAGGGGCACTGCAATTCACAAACCTGCAGAGTTTTAAATGATACCTCTCGTCCACAAATATATTAAAGGAAGGCAACGAAGAGGCTTTGAAAGCAAGGCAGAATTGCAGGAAACAGATTTCAGGAGGTAGATTCGAATCGCCTTGAAAGCACATGAAAAGCGGCAAAACGTGGACAATGATGCCCTTGGCCAAAAAGGGCGTAGGCGTTTTTTCCTGAATATATTCAGGAAAAAACGCCTACGCCCTTTTTGGCCAACCAAGCAACCTGGAAAGGCCAATTAGCGCTCCAAAGAAGTCTCGCTTCCCAGCGGGCAAAAGGGCCATGCGGAAAAAAGTGTCCAAACCAGAAATGCAGGACCGGCCATGGAGAAATGGGAGCCTTGCTACGCTGATGGGTGGGATGTAAATTGCCAACAGCCACTCTGGAGAAGTGTACGGTGTGTTCTGAAACATCTAAAAAACACAGCTTGGAGAGCATAGGGCACTTCCACTCATGGGCGTATAAATTGGGAAAACTAAAAATCAGCAAGACACAGGCACCCCAAAGTTTAGGGCTGCTCTGTTGACAAGAACCCCCACTTCATTACACCTTAAATATCCTAGGAAAGCGAAAAATGGATAAAGAAGTGGTGGTCCTCATGTACAATGGAATATCACTCAGCCATGAAATCAACGTCATAAGGCTAGTAGCAGCACGATGAGTGGATTTAGGTACGACGATTCTAAGTGAAATAAGTCACACAGAAAAAGACACTTATCATAAGATATCACTTAGAGAGGGAATGTAAAAACCGCTACACTTGAACTGAATTACAAAACAGAACAGAGTCACACGTTTAGGAAACACACTATGGCTGCTGAACGGGAAAGGTGAGGTGGGGTGATGCATAAAACAAGGGTTTCAAATTAGCTCCGATACCGTTCCATAAACCCAATATGTAAGAGACAAGACCTATTCCTTTTTCAGTGAACTGGACTCAACACCCCCTATTCACCGCACAAGAATATATCTGACTAGTAAGAATCTTCAAACCTATGTATTGATATCTCTCCGTAAGTGAGTCAAGGGGGTGTAAAGCGGCATAAACACAGCCGTGAAAAGCAGCTAAACCCCAATATAAAAATAAATTACTTTTCAAAACCCGTGAAACAAAGACAGTGAAAGAGAGAGAAATTCTTACAAAATTCGTTCAGGGGCTGTGATGCAACCTGGATTGACCATATCTAGACCCACAGCTGATTGAGACATAAGGGTGGACACTCTTGGGGCTGAGAGGTTCGGTGAGGTTGGGTGAGCCAACGCAGACCCTTTCAAGTAATACTGCATGGTACCCATCCCATGGGTCCCAAATCTCCAGGTTCAAGGGCATCTTCCTACGTCGAAAACAGGCATGAGAAACCCAGAAGATGGTACACCGTGTGATCGGGAAAGGTTTCTAAAACGCACCTCATTTCTCATCTCCTTTGCTCGGGTTCGCCATTCCAGCCGATTTACTAGCCATCTCCCTCCTTGGAGAATCAGCACCTTTAACCTCCTGTTCCGTACAGGTTGCAATTTGTCCTGAGGATGAACGGGAAGAGGGGGAACCAATGAGAGACTAGCTCTAGGTGTTGGGAGAGGCACAGGTCACTCTATTTTCCCATCAGGAAGAAGAATTAAGCACAAGCTCAGCCTGCCCCCCAGAACCAGAAGAGGGCCTGAAGCAATCCTGCGCTTTTGCGGCCAGCTCCCAAAAAAGCGAGTTGAAAAATGGAGCTCAGGGGCACTGCAATTCACAAACCTGCAGAGTTTTAAATGATACCTCTCGTCCACAAATATACTAAGGGAAGGCAACGAAGAGGCTTTGAAAGCAAGGCAGAATTGCAGGAAACAGATTTCAGGAGGTAGATTCGAATCGCCTTGAAAGCACATGAAAAGCGGCAAAACGTGGACAATGATGCCCTTGGCCAAAAAGGGCGTATGCGTTTTTTCCTGAATATATTCAGGAAAAAACGCATACGCCCTTTTTGGCCAACCAAGCAACCTGGAAAGGCCAATCAGTGCTCCAAAGAAGTCTCGCTTCCCAGCGGGCAAAAGGGCCATGCGGAAAAAAGTGTCCAAACCAGAAATGCAGGACCGGCCATGGAGAAATGGGAGCCTTGCTACGCTGATGGGTGGGATGTAAATTGCCAACAGCCACTCTGGAGAAGTGTACGGTGTGTTCTGAAACATCTAAAAAACACAGCTTGGAGAGCATAGGGCACTTCCACTCATGGGCGTATAAATTGGGAAAACTAAAAATCAGCAAGACACAGGCACCCCAAAGTTTAGGGCTGCTCTGTTGACAAGAACCCCCACTTCATTACACCTTAAATATCCTAGGAAAGCGAAAAATGGATAAAGAAGTTGTGGTCCTCATGTACAATGGAATATCACTCAGCCATGAAATCAACGTCATAAGGCTAGTAGCAGCACGATGAGTGGATTTAGGTACGACGATTCTAAGTGAAATAAGTCACACAGAAAAAGCCACTTATCATAAGATATCACTTAGAGAGGGAATGTAAAAACCGCTACACTTGAACTGAATTACAAAACAGAACAGAGTCACACGTTTAGAAAACACACTATGGCTGCTGAACGGGCAAGGTGAGGTGGGGTGATGCATAAAACAAGGGTTTCAAATTAGCTCAGATACCGTTCCATAAACCCAATATGTAATAGACAAGACCTACTCCTTGCTCAGTGAACTGGACTCAACACCCCCTATTCACCGCACAAGAATATATCTGACTAGTAAGAATCTTCAAACGTATGTATTGATATCTCTCCGTAAGTGAGTCAAGGGTGTGTAAAGCGGCATAAACACAGCCGTGAAAAGCAGCTAAACCCCATTATAAAAATAAATTACTTTTCAAAACCCGTGAAACAAAGACAGTGAAAGAGAGAGAAATTCTTACAAAATTCGTTCAGGGGCTGTGATGCAACCTGGATTGACCATATCTAGACCCACAGCTGATTGAGACATAAGGGTGGACACTCTTGGGGCTGAGAGGTTCGGTGAGGTTGGGTGAGCCAACGCAGACCCTTTCAAGTAATACTGCATGGTACCCATCCCATGGGTCCCAAATCTCCAGGTTCAAGGGCATCTTCCTACGTCGAAAACAGGCATGAGAAACCCAGAAGATGGTACACCGTGTGATCGGGAAAGGTTTCTAAAACGCACCTCATTTCTCATCTCCTTTGCTCGGGTTCGCCATTCCAGCCGATTTACTAGCCATCTCCGTCCTTGGAGAATCAGCACCTTTAACCTCCTGTTCCGTACAGGTTGCAATTTGTCCTGAGGATGAACGGGAAGAGGGGGAACCAATGAGAGACTAGCTCTAGGTGTTGGGACAGGCACAGGTCACTCTATTTTCCCATCAGGAAGAAGAATTAAGCACAAGCTCAGCCTGCCCCCCAGAACCAGAAGAGGGCCTGAAGCAATCCTGCGCTTTTGCGGCCAGCTCCCAAAAAAGCGAGTTGAAAAATGGAGCTCAGGGGCACTGCAATTCACAAACGTGCAGAGTTTTAAATGATACCTCTCGTCCACAAATATACTAAGGGAAGGCAACGAAGAGGCTTTGAAAGCAGGGCAGAATTGCAGGAAACAGATTTCAGGAGGTAGATTTGAATCGCCTTGAAAGCACATGAAAAGCGGCAAAACGTGGACAATGATGCCCTTGGCCAAAAAGGGCGTATGCGTTTTTTCCTGAATATATTCAGGAAAAAACGCATACGCCCTTTTTGGCCAACCAAGCAACCTGGAAAGGCCAATCAGTGCTCCAAAGAAGTCTCGCTTCCCAGCGGGCAAAAGGGCCATGCGGAAAAAAGTGTCCAAACCAGAAATGCAGGACCGGCCATGGAGAAATGGGAGCCTTGCTACGCTGATGGGTGGGATGTAAATTGCCAACAGCCACTCTGGAGAAGTGTACGGTGTGTTCTGAAACATCTAAAAAACACAGCTTGGAGAGCATAGGGCACTTCCACTCATGGGCGTATAAATTGGGAAAACTAAAAATCAGCAAGACACAGGCACCCCAAAGTTTAGGGCTGCTCTGTGGACAAGAACCCCCACTTCATTACACCTTAAATATCCTAGGAAAGAGAAAAATGGATAAAGAAGTTGTGGTCCTCATGTACAATGGAATATCACTCAGCCATGAAATCAACGTCATAAGGCTAGTAGCAGCACGATGAGTGGATTTAGGTACGACGATTCTAAGTGAAATAAGTCACACAGAAAAAGACACTTATCATAAGATATCACTTAGAGAGGGAATGTAAAAACCGCTACACTTGAACTGAATTACAAAACAGAACAGAGTCACACGTTTAGGAAACACACTATGGCTGCTGAACGGGCAAGGTGAGGTGGGGTGATGCATAAAACAAGGGTTTCAAATTAGCTCAGATACCGTTCCATAAACCCAATATGTAATAGACAAGACCTACTCCTTGCTCAGTGAACTGGACTCAACACCCCCTATTCACCGCACAAGAATATATCTGACTAGTAAGAATCTTCAAACCTATGTATTGATATCTCTCCGTAAGTGAGTCAAGGGGGTGTAAAGCGGCATAAACACAGCCGTGAAAAGCAGCTAAACCCCATTATAAAAATAAATTACTTTTCAAAACCCGTGAAACAAAGGCAGTGAAAGAGAGAGAAATTCTTACAAAATTCGTTCAGGGGCTGTGATGCAACCTGGATTGACCATATCTAGACCCACAGCTGATTGAGACATAAGGGTGGACACTCTTGGGGCTGAGAGGTTCGGTGAGGTTGGGTGAGCCAACGCAGACCCTTTCAAGTAATACTGCATGGTACCCATCCCATGGGTCCCAAATCTCCAGGTTCAAGGGCATCTTCCTACGTCGAAAACAGGCATGAGAAACCCAGAAGATGGTACACCGTGTGATCGGGAAAGGTTTCTAAAACGCACCTCATTTCTCATCTCCTTTGCTCGGGTTCGCCATTCCAGCCGATTTACTAGCCATCTCCCTCCTTGGAGAATCAGCACCTTTAACCTCCTGTTCCGTACAGGTTGCAATTTGTCCTGAGGATGAACGGGAAGAGGGGGAACCAATGAGAGACTAGCTCTAGGTGTTGGGACAGGCACAGGTCACTCTATTTTCCCATCAGGAAGAAGAATTAAGCACAAGCTCAGCCTGCCCCCCAGAACCAGAAGAGGGCCTGAAGCAATCCTGCGCTTTGGCGGCCAGCTCCCAAAAAAGCGAGTTGAAAAATGGAGCTCAGGGGCACTGCAATTCACAAACCTGCAGAGTTTTAAATGATACCTCTCGTCCACAAATATACTAAGGGAAGGCAACGAAGAGGCTTTGAAAGCAGGGCAGAATTGCAGGAAACAGATTTCAGGAGGTAGATTCGAATCGCCTTGAAAGCACATGAAAAGCGGCAAAACGTGGACAATGATGCCCTTGGCCAAAAAGGGCGTATGCGTTTTTTCCTGAATATATTCAGGAAAAAACGCATACGCCCTTTTTGGCCAACCAAGCAGCCTGGAAAGGCCAATCAGTGCTCCAAAGAAGTCTCGCTTCCCAGCGGGCAAAAGGGCCATGCGGAAAAAAGGGTCCAAACCAGAAATGCAGGACCGGCCATGGAGAAATGGGAGCCTTGCTACGCTGATGGGTGGGATGTAAATTGCCAACAGCCACTCTGGAGAAGTGTACGGTGTGTTCTGAAACATCTAAAAAACACAGCTTGGAGAGCATAGGGCACTTCCACTCATGGGCGTATAAATTGGGAAAACTAAAAATCAGCAAGACACAGGCACCCCAAAGTTTAGGGCTGCTCTGTTGACAAGAACCCCCACTTCATTACGCCTTAAATATCCTAGGAAAGCGAAAAATGGATAAAGAAGTTGTGGTCCTCATGTACAATGGAATATCACTCAGCCATGAAATCAACGTCATAAGGCTAGTAGCAGCACGATGAGTGGATTTAGGTACGACGATTCTAAGTGAAATAAGTCACACAGAAAAAGACACTTATCATAAGATATCACTTCTAGAGGGAATGTAAAAACCGCTACACTTGAACTGAATTACAAAACAGAACAGAGTCACACGTTTAGGAAACACACTATGGCTGCTGAACGGGAAAGGTGAGGTGGGGTGATGCATAAAACAAGGGTTTCAAATTAGCTCCGATACCGTTCCATAAACCCAATATGTAAGAGACAAGACCTATTCCTTTTTCAGTGAACTGGACTCAACACCCCCTATTCACCGCACAAGAATATATCTGACTAGTAAGAATCTTCAAACCTATGTATTGATATCTCTCCGTAAGTGAGTCAAGGGGGTGTAAAGCGGCATAAACACAGCCGTGAAAAGCAGCTAAACCCCATTATAAAAATAAATTACTTTTCAAAACCCGTGAAACAAAGACAGTGAAAGAGAGAGAAATTCTTACAAAATTCGTTCAGGGGCTGTGATGCAACCTGGATTGACCATATCTAGACCCACAGCTGATTGAGACATAAGGGTGGACACTCTTGGGGCTGAGAGGTTCGGTGAGGTTGGGTGAGCCAACGCAGACCCTTTCAAGTAATACTGCATGGTACCCATCCCATGGGTCCCAAATCTCCAGGTTCAAGGGCATCTTCCTACGTCGAAAACAGGCATGAGAAACCCAGAAGATGGTACACCGTGTGATCGGGAAAGGTTTCTAAAACGCACCTCATTTCTCATCTCCTTTGCTCGGGTTCGCCATTCCAGCCGATTTACTAGCCATCTCCCTCCTTGGAGAATCAGCACCTTTAACCTCCTGTTCCGTACAGGTTGCAATTTGTCCTGAGGATGAACGGGAAGAGGGGGAACCAATGAGAGACTAGCTCTAGGTGTTGGGACAGGCACAGGTCACTCTATTTTCCCATCAGGAAGAAGAATTAAGCACAAGCTCAGCCTGCCCCCCAGAACCAGAAGAGGGCCTGAAGCAATCCTGCGCTTTTGCGGCCAGCTCCCAAAAAAGCGAGTTGAAAAATGGAGCTCAGGGGCACTGCAATTCACAAACCTGCAGAGTTTTAAATGATACCTCTCGTCCACAAATATACTAAGGGAAGGCAACGAAGAGGCTTTGAAAGCAAGGCAGAATTGCAGGAAACAGATTTCAGGAGGTAGATTCGAATCGCCTTGAAAGCACATGAAAAGCGGCAAAACGTGGACAATGATGCCCTTGGCCAAAAAGGGCGTATGCGTTTTTTCCTGAATATATTCAGGAAAAAACGCATACGCCCTTTTTGGCCAACCAAGCAACCTGGAAAGGCCAATCAGTGCTCCAAAGAAGTCTCGCTTCCCAGCGGGCAAAAGGGCCATGCGGAAAAAAGTGTCCAAACCAGAAATGCAGGACCGGCCATGGAGAAATGGGAGCCTTGCTACGCTGATGGGTGGGATGTAAATTGCCAACAGCCACTCTGGAGAAGTGTACGGTGTGTTCTGAAACATCTAAAAAACACAGCTTGGAGAGCATAGGGCACTTCCACTCATGGGCGTATAAATTGGGAAAACTAAAAATCAGCAAGACACAGGCACCCCAAAGTTTAGGGCTGCTCTGTTGACAAGAACCCCCACTTCATTACACCTTAAATATCCTAGGAAAGCGAAAAATGGATAAAGAAGTTGCGGTCCTCATGTACAATGGAATATCACTCAGCCATGAAATCAACGTCATAAGGCTAGTAGCAGCACGATGAGTGGATTTAGGTACGACGATTCTAAGTGAAATAAGTCACACAGAAAAAGACACTTATCATAAGATATCACTTCTAGAGGGAATGTAAAAACCGCTACACTTGAACTGAATTACAAAACAGAACAGAGTCACACGTTTAGGAAACACACTATGGCTGCTGAACGGGAAAGGTGAGGTGGGGTGATGCATAAAACAAGGGTTTCAAATTAGCTCCGATACCGTTCCATAAACCCAATATGTAAGAGACAAGACCTATTCCTTTTTCAGTGAACTGGACTCAACACCCCCTATTCACCGCACAAGAATATATCTGACTAGTAAGAATCTTCAAACCTATGTATTGATATCTCTCCGTAAGTGAGTCAAGGGGGTGTAAAGCGGCATAAACACAGCCGTGAAAAGCAGCTAAACCCCATTATAAAAATAAATTACTTTTCAAAACCCGTGAAACAAAGACAGTGAAAGAGAGAGAAATTCTTACAAAATTCGTTCAGGGGCTGTGATGCAACCTGGATTGACCATATCTAGACCCACAGCTGATTGAGACATAAGGGTGGACACTCTTGGGGCTGAGAGGTTCGGTGAGGATGGGTGAGCCAACGCAGACCCTTTCAAGTAATACTGCATGGTACCCATCCCATGGGTCCCAAATCTCCAGGTTCAAGGGCATCTTCCTACGTCGAAAACAGGCATGAGAAACCCAGAAGATGGTACACCGTGTGATCGGGAAAGGTTTCTAAAACGCACCTCATTTCTCATCTCCTTTGCTCGGGTTCGCCATTCCAGCCGATTTACTAGCCATCTCCCTCCTTGGAGAATCAGCACCTTTAACCTCCTGTTCCGTACAGGTTGCAATTTGTCCTGAGGATGAACGGGAAGAGGGGGAACCAATGAGAGACTAGCTCTAGGTGTTGGGACAGGCACAGGTCACTCTATTTTCCCATCAGGAAGAAGAATTAAGCACAAGCTCAGCCTGCCCCCCAGAACCAGAAGAGGGCCTGAAGCAATCCTGCGCTTTTGCGGCCAGCTCCCAAAAAAGCGAGTTGAAAAATGGAGCTCAGGGGCACTGCAATTCACAAACCTGCAGAGTTTTAAATGATACCTCTCGTCCACAAATATACTAAGGGAAGGCAACGAAGAGGCTTTGAAAGCAGGGCAGAATTGCAGGAAACAGATTTCAGGAGGTAGATTCGAATCGCCTTGAAAGCACATGAAAAGCGGCAAAACGTGGACAATGATGCCCTTGGCCAAAAAGGGCGTATGCGTTTTTTCCTGAATATATTCAGGAAAAAACGCATACGCCCTTTTTGGCCAACCAAGCAGCCTGGAAAGGCCAATCAGTGCTCCAAAGAAGTCTCGCTTCCCAGCGGGCAAAAGGGCCATGCGGAAAAAAGGGTCCAAACCAGAAATGCAGGACCGGCCATGGAGAAATGGGAGCCTTGCTACGCTGATGGGTGGGATGTAAATTGCCAACAGCCACTCTGGAGAAGTGTACGGTGTGTTCTGAAACATCTAAAAAACACAGCTTGGAGAGCATAGGGCACTTCCACTCATGGGCGTATAAATTGGGAAAACTAAAAATCAGCAAGACACAGGCACCCCAAAGTTTAGGGCTGCTCTGTTGACAAGAACCCCCACTTCATTACGCCTTAAATATCCTAGGAAAGCGAAAAATGGATAAAGAAGTTGTGGTCCTCATGTACAATGGAATATCACTCAGCCATGAAATCAACGTCATAAGGCTAGTAGCAGCACGATGAGTGGATTTAGGTACGACGATTCTAAGTGAAATAAGTCACACAGAAAAAGACACTTATCATAAGATATCACTTCTAGAGGGAATGTAAAAACCGCTACACTTGAACTGAATTACAAAACAGAACAGAGTCACACGTTTAGGAAACACACTATGGCTGCTGAACGGGAAAGGTGAGGTGGGGTGATGCATAAAACAAGGGTTTCAAATTAGCTCCGATACCGTTCCATAAACCCAATATGTAAGAGACAAGACCTATTCCTTTTTCAGTGAACTGGACTCAACACCCCCTATTCACCGCACAAGAATATATCTGACTAGTAAGAATCTTCAAACCTATGTATTGATATCTCTCCGTAAGTGAGTCAAGGGGGTGTAAAGCGGCATAAACACAGCCGTGAAAAGCAGCTAAACCCCATTATAAAAATAAATTACTTTTCAAAACCCGTGAAACAAAGACAGTGAAAGAGAGAGAAATTCTTACAAAATTCGTTCAGGGGCTGTGATGCAACCTGGATTGACCATATCTAGACCCACAGCTGATTGAGACATAAGGGTGGACACTCTTGGGGCTGAGAGGTTCGGTGAGGATGGGTGAGCCAACGCAGACCCTTTCAAGTAATACTGCATGGTACCCATCCCATGGGTCCCAAATCTCCAGGTTCAAGGGCATCTTCCTACGTCGAAAACAGGCATGAGAAACCCAGAAGATGGTACACCGTGTGATCGGGAAAGGTTTCTAAAACGCACCTCATTTCTCATCTCCTTTGCTCGGGTTCGCCATTCCAGCCGATTTACTAGCCATCTCCCTCCTTGGAGAATCAGCACCTTTAACCTCCTGTTCCGTACAGGTTGCAATTTGTCCTGAGGATGAACGGGAAGAGGGGGAACCAATGAGAGAGTAGCTCTAGGTGTTGGGACAGGCACAGGTCACTCTATTTTCCCATCAGGAAGAAGAATTAAGCACAAGCTCAGCCTGCCCCCCAGAACCAGAAGAGGGCCTGAAGCAATCCTGCGCTTTTGCGGCCAGCTCCCAAAAAAGCGAGTTGAAAAATGGAGCTCAGGGGCACTGCAATTCACAAACCTGCAGAGTTTTAAATGATACCTCTCGTCCACAAATATACTAAGGGAAGGCAACGAAGAGGCTTTGAAAGCAGGGCAGAATTGCAGGAAACAGATTTCAGGAGGTAGATTCGAATCGCCTTGAAAGCACATGAAAAGCGGCAAAACGTGGACAATGATGCCCTTGGCCAAAAAGGGCGTATGCGTTTTTTCCTGAATATATTCAGGAAAAAACGCATACGCCCTTTTTGGCCAACCAAGCAGCCTGGAAAGGCCAATCAGTGCTCCAAAGAAGTCTCGCTTCCCAGCGGGCAAAAGGGCCATGCGGAAAAAAGGGTCCAAACCAGAAATGCAGGACCGGCCATGGAGAAATGGGAGCCTTGCTACGCTGATGGGTGGGATGTAAATTGCCAACAGCCACTCTGGAGAAGTGTACGGTGTGTTCTGAAACATCTAAAAAACACAGCTTGGAGAGCATAGGGCACTTCCACTCATGGGCGTATAAATTGGGAAAACTAAAAATCAGCAAGACACAGGCACCCCAAAGTTTAGGGCTGCTCTGTTGACAAGAACCCCCACTTCATTACGCCTTAAATATCCTAGGAAAGCGAAAAATGGATAAAGAAGTTGTGGTCCTCATGTACAATGGAATATCACTCAGCCATGAAATCAACGTCATAAGGCTAGTAGCAGCATGATGAGTGGATTTAGGTACGACGATTCTAAGTGAAATAAGTCACACAGAAAAAGACACTTATCATAAGATATCACTTCTAGAGGGAATGTAAAAACCGCTACACTTGAACTGAATTACAAAACAGAACAGAGTCACACGTTTAGGAAACACACTATGGCTGCTGAACGGGAAAGGTGAGGTGGGGTGATGCATAAAACAAGGGTTTCAAATTAGCTCCGATACCGTTCCATAAACCCAATATGTAAGAGACAAGACCTATTCCTTTTTCAGTGAACTGGACTCAACACCCCCTATTCACCGCACAAGAATATATCTGACTAGTAAGAATCTTCAAACCTATGTATTGATATCTCTCCGTAAGTGAGTCAAGGGGGTGTAAAGCGGCATAAACACAGCCGTGAAAAGCAGCTAAACCCCATTATAAAAATAAATTACTTTTCAAAACCCGTGAAACAAAGACAGTGAAAGAGAGAGAAATTCTTACAAAATTCGTTCAGGGGCTGTGATGCAACCTGGATTGACCATATCTAGACCCACAGCTGATTGAGACATAAGGGTGGACACTCTTGGGGCTGAGAGGTTCGGTGAGGTTGGGTGAGCCAACGCAGACCCTTTCAAGTAATACTGCATGGTACCCATCCCATGGGTCCCAAATCTCCAGGTTCAAGGGCATCTTCCTACGTCGAAAACAGGCATGAGAAACCCAGAAGATGGTACACCGTGTGATCGGGAAAGGTTTCTAAAACGCACCTCATTTCTCATCTCCTTTGCTCGGGTTCGCCATTCCAGCCGATTTACTAGCCATCTCCCTCCTTGGAGAATCAGCACCTTTAACCTCCTGTTCCGTACAGGTTGCAATTTGTCCTGAGGATGAACGGGAAGAGGGGGAACCAATGAGAGACTAGCTCTAGGTGTTGGGACAGGCACAGGTCACTCTATTTTCCCATCAGGAAGAAGAATTAAGCACAAGCTCAGCCTGCCCCCCAGAACCAGAAGAGGGCCTGAAGCAATCCTGCGCTTTTGCGGCCAGCTCCCAAAAAAGCGAGTTGAAAAATGGAGCTCAGGGGCACTGCAATTCACAAACCTGCAGAGTTTTAAATGATACCTCTCGTCCACAAATATACTAAGGGAAGGCAACGAAGAGGCTTTGAAAGCAAGGCAGAATTGCAGGAAACAGATTTCAGGAGGTAGATTCGAATCGCCTTGAAAGCACATGAAAAGCGGCAAAACGTGGACAATGATGCCCTTGGCCAAAAAGGGCGTATGCGTTTTTTCCTGAATATATTCAGGAAAAAACGCATACGCCCTTTTTGGCCAACCAAGCAACCTGGAAAGGCCAATCAGTGCTCCAAAGAAGTCTCGCTTCCCAGCGGGCAAAAGGGCCATGCGGAAAAAAGTGTCCAAACCAGAAATGCAGGACCGGCCATGGAGAAATGGGAGCCTTGCTACGCTGATGGGTGGGATGTAACTTGCCAACAGCCACTCTGGAGAAGTGTACGGTGTGTTCTGAAACATCTAAAAAACACAGCTTGGAGAGCATAGGGCACTTCCACTCATGGGCGTATAAATTGGGAAAACTAAAAATCAGCAAGACACAGGCACCCCAAAGTTTAGGGCTGCTCTGTTGACAAGAACCCCCACTTCATTACACCTTAAATATCCTAGGAAAGCGAAAAATGGATAAAGAAGTGCTGGTCCTCATGTACAATGGAATATCACTCAGCCATGAAATCCACGTCATAAGGCTAGTAGCAGCACGATGAGTGGATTTAGGTACGACGATTCTAAGTGAAATAAGTCACACAGAAAAAGACACTTATCATAAGATATCACTTAGAGAGGGAATGTAAAAACCGCTACACTTGAACTGAATTACAAAACAGAACAGAGTCACACGTTCAGAAAACACACTATGGCTGCTGAACGGGAAAGGTGAGGTGGGGTGATGCATAAAACAAGGGATTCAAATTAGCTCAGATACCGTTCCATAAACCCAATATGTAAGAGACAAGACCTATTCCTTTTTCACTGAACTGGACTCAACACCCCCTATTCACCGCACAAGAATATATCTGACTAGTAAGAATCTTCAAACCTATGTATTGATATCTCTCTGTAAGTGAGTCAAGGGGGTGTAAAGCGGCATAAACACAGCCGTGAAAAGCAGCTAAACCCCATTATAAAAATAAATTACTTTTCAAAACCCGTGAAACAAAGGCAGTGAAAGAGAGAGAAATTCTTACAAAATTCGTTCAGGGACTGTGATGCAACCTGGATTGACCATATCTAGACCCACAGCTGATTGCGACATAAGGGTGGACACTCTTGGGGCTGAGAGGTTCGGTGAGGTTGGGTGAGCCAACGCAGACCCTTTCAAGTAATACTGCCTGGTACCCATCCCATGGGTCCCAAATCTCCAGGTTCAAGGGCATCTTCCTACGTCGAAAACAGGCATGAGAAACCCAGAAGATGGTACACCGTGTGATCGGGAAAGGTTTCTAAAACGCACCTCATTTCTCATCTCCTTTGCTCGGGTTCGCCATTCCAGCCGATTTACTAGCCATCTCCCTCCTTGGAGAATCAGCACCTTTAACCTCCTGTTCCGTACAGGTTGCAATTTGTCCTGAGGATGAACGGGAAGAGGGGGAACCAATGAGAGACTAGCTCTAGGTGTTGGGACAGGCACAGGTCACTCTATTTTCCCATCAGGAAGAAGAATTAAGCACAAGCTCAGCCTGCCCCCCAGAACCAGAAGAGGGCCTGAAGCAATCCTGCGCTTTGGCGGCCAGCTCCCAAAAAAGCGAGTTGAAAAATGGAGCTCAGGGGCACTGCAATTCACAAACCTGCAGAGTTTTAAATGATACCTCTCGTCCACAAATATATTAAGGGAAGGCAACGAAGAGGCTTTGAAAGCAAGGCAGAATTGCAGGAAACAGATTTCAGGAGGTAGATTCGAATCGCCTTGAAAGCACATGAAAAGCGGCAAAACGTGGACAATGATGCCCTTGGCCAAAAAGGGCGTATGCGTTTTTTCCTGAATATATTCAGGAAAAAACGCATACGCCCTTTTTGGCCAACCAAGCAACCTGGAAAGGCCAATCAGCGCTCCAAAGAAGTCTCGCTTCCCAGCGGGCAAAAGGGCCATGCGGAAAAAAGTGTCCAAACCAGAAATGCAGGACCGGCCATGGAGAAATGGGAGCCTTGCTACGCTGATGGGTGGGATGTAACTTGCCAACAGCCACTCTGGAGAAGTGTACGGTGTGTTCTGAAACATCTAAAAAACACAGCTTGGAGAGCATAGGGCACTTCCACTCATGGGCGTATAAATTGGGAAAACTAAAAATCAGCAAGACACAGGCACCCCAAAGTTTAGGGCTGCTCTGTTGACAAGAACCCCCACTTCATTACACCTTAAATATCCTAGGAAAGCGAAAAATGGATAAAGAAGTGGTGGTCCTCATGTACAATGGAATATCACTCAGCCATGAAATCCACGTCATAAGGCTAGTAGCAGCACGATGAGTGGATTTAGGTACGACGATTCTAAGTGAAATAAGTCACACAGAAAAAGACACTTATCATAAGATATCACTTAGAGAGGGAATGTAAAAACCGCTACACTTGAACTGAATTACAAAACAGAACAGAGTCACACGTTCAGAAAACACACTATGGCTGCTGAACGGGAAAGGTGAGGTGGGGTGATGCATAAAACAAGGGATTCAAATTAGCTCCGATACCGTTCCATAAACCCAATATGTAAGAGACAAGACCTATTCCTTTTTCAGTGAACTGGACTCAACACCCCCTATTCACCGCACAAGAATATATCTGACTAGTAAGAATCTTCAAACCTATGTATTGATATCTCTCTGTAAGTGAGTCAAGGGGGTGTAAAGCGGCATAAACACAGCCGTGAAAAGCAGCTAAACCCCATTATAAAAATAAATTACTTTTCAAAACCCGTGAAACAAAGGCAGTGAAAGAGAGAGAAATTCTTACAAAATTCGTTCAGGGGCTGTGATGCAACCTGGATTGACCATATCTAGACCCACAGCTGATTGCGACATAAGGGTGGACACTCTTGGGGCTGAGAGGTTCGGTGAGGTTGGGTGAGCCAACGCAGACCCTTTCAAGTAATACTGCCTGGTACCCATCCCATGGGTCCCAAATCTCCAGGTTCAAGGGCATCTTCCTACGTCGAAAACAGGCATGAGAAACCCAGAAGATGGTACACCGTGTGATCGGGAAAGGTTTCTAAAACGCACCTCATTTCTCATCTCCTTTGCTCGGGTTCGCCATTCCAGCCGATTTACTAGCCATCTCCCTCCTTGGAGAATCAGCACCTTTAACCTCCTGTTCCGTACAGGTTGCAATTTGTCCTGAGGATGAAGGGGAAGAGGGGGAACCAATGAGAGACTAGCTCTAGGTGTTGGGACAGGCACAGGTCACTCTATTTTCCCATCAGGAAGAAGAATTAAGCACAAGCTCAGCCTGCCCCCCAGAACCAGAAGAGGGCCTGAAGCAATCCTGCGCTTTGGCGGCCAGCTCCCAAAAAAGCGAGTTGAAAAATGGAGCTCAGGGGCACTGCAATTCACAAACCTGCAGAGTTTTAAATGATACCTCTCGTCCACAAATATATTAAGGGAAGGCAACGAAGAGGCTTTGAAAGCAAGGCAGAATTGCAGGAAACAGATTTCAGGAGGTAGATTCGAATCGCCTTGAAAGCACATGAAAAGCGGCAAAACGTGGACAATGATGCCCTTGGCCAAAAAGGGCGTATGCGTTTTTTCCTGAATATATTCAGGAAAAAACGCATACGCCCTTTTTGGCCAACCAAGCAACCTGGAAAGGCCAATCAGCGCTCCAAAGAAGTCTCGCTTCCCAGCGGGCAAAAGGGCCATGCGGAAAAAAGTGTCCAAACCAGAAATGCAGGACCGGCCATGGAGAAATGGGAGCCTTGCTACGCTGATGGGTGGGATGTAACTTGCCAACAGCCACTCTGGAGAAGTGTACGGTGTGTTCTGAAACATCTAAAAAACACAGCTTGGAGAGCATAGGGCACTTCCACTCATGGGCGTATAAACTGGGAAAACTAAAAATCAGCAAGACACAGGCACCCCAAAGTTTAGGGCTGCTCTGTTGACAAGAACCCCCACTTCATTACACCTTAAATATCCTAGGAAAGCGAAAAATGGATAAAGAAGTGGTGGTCCTCATGTACAATGGAATATCACTCAGCCATGAAATCCACGTCATAAGGCTAGTAGCAGCACGATGAGTGGATTTAGGTACGACGATTCTAAGTGAAATAAGTCACACAGAAAAAGACACTTATCATAAGATATCACTTAGAGAGGGAATGTAAAAACCGCTACACTTGAACTGAATTACAAAACAGAACAGAGTCACACGTTCAGAAAACACACTATGGCTGCTGAACGGGAAAGGTGAGGTGGGGTGATGCATAAAACAAGGGTTTCAAATTAGCTCAGATACCGTTCCTTAAACCCAATATGTAAGAGACAAGACCTATTCCTTTTTCAGTGAACTGGACTCAACACCCCCTATTCACCACACAAGAATATATCTGACTAGTAAGAATCTTCAAACCTATGTATTGATATCTCTCTGTAAGTGAGTCAAGGGGGTGTAAAGCGGCATAAACACAGCCGTGAAAAGCAGCTAAACCCCATTATAAAAATAAATTACTTTTCAAAACCCGTGAAACAAAGGCAGTGAAAGAGAGAGAAATTCTTACAAAATTCGTTCAGGGGCTGTGATGCAACCTGGATTGACCATATCTAGACCCACAGCTGATTGCGACATAAGGGTGGACACTCTTGGGGCTGAGAGGTTCGGTGAGGTTGGGTGAGCCAACGCAGACCCTTTCAAGTAATACTGCCTGGTACCCATCCCATGGGTCCCAAATCTCCAGGTTCAAGGGCATCTTCCTACGTCGAAAACAGGCATGAGAAACCCAGAAGATGGTACACCGTGTGATCGGGAAAGGTTTCTAAAACGCACCTCATTTCTCATCTCCTTTGCTCGGGTTCGCCATTCCAGCCGATTTACTAGCCATCTCCCTCCTTGGAGAATCAGCACCTTTAACCTCCTGTTCCGTACAGGTTGCAATTTGTCCTGAGGATGAACGGGAAGAGGGGGAACCAATGAGAGACTAGCTCTAGGTGTTGGGA
The DNA here is from genome assembly GCF_949987535.1 of Balaenoptera acutorostrata. NCBI lineage: Eukaryota > Metazoa > Chordata > Mammalia > Artiodactyla > Balaenopteridae > Balaenoptera > Balaenoptera acutorostrata. The sequence continues at coordinate 11,101 of NW_026645825.1, read as the reverse complement.
CAGGCACAGGTCACTCTATTTTCCCATCAGGAAGAAGAATTAAGCACAAGCTCAGCCTGCCCCCCAGAACCAGAAGAGGGCCTGAAGCAATCCTGCGCTTTTGCGGCCAGCTCCCAAAAAAGCGAGTTGAAAAATGGAGCTCAGGGGCACTGCAATTCACAAACCTGCAGAGTTTTAAATGATACCTCTCGTCCACAAATATATTAAGGGAAGGCAACGAAGAGGCTTTGAAAGCAAGGCAGAATTGCAGGAAACACATTTCAGGAGGTAGATTCGAATCGCCTTGAAAGCACATGAAAAGCGGCAAAACGTGGACAATGATGCCCTTGGCCAAAAAGGGCGTATGCGTTTTTTCCTGAATATATTCAGGAAAAAACGCATACGCCCTTTTTGGCCAAACAAGCAACCTGGAAAGGCCAATCAGCGCTCCAAAGAAGTCTCGCTTCCCAGCGGGCAAAAGGGCCATGCGGAAAAAAGTGTCCAAACCAGAAATGCAGGACCGGCCATGGAGAAATGGGAGCCTTGCTACGCTGATGGGTGGGATGTAACTTGCCAACAGCCACTCTGGAGAAGTGTACGGTGTGTTCTGAAACATCTAAAAAACACAGCTTGGAGAGCATAGGGCACTTCCACTCATGGGCGTATAAACTGGGAAAACTAAAAATCAGCAAGACACAGGCACCCCAAAGTTTAGGGCTGCTCTGTTGACAAGAACCCCCACTTCATTACACCTTAAATATCCTAGGAAAGCGAAAAATGGATAAAGAAGTGGTGGTCCTCATGTACAATGGAATATCACTCAGCCATGAAATCCACGTCATAAGGCTAGTAGCAGCACGATGAGTGGATTTAGGTACGACGATTCTAAGTGAAATAAGTCACACAGAAAAAGACACTTATCATAAGATATCACTTAGAGAGGGAATGTAAAAACCGCTACACTTGAACTGAATTACAAAACAGAACAGAGTCACACGTTCAGAAAACACACTATGGCTGCTGAACGGGAAAGGTGAGGTGGGGTGATGCATAAAACAAGGGTTTCAAATTAGCTCAGATACCGTTCCATAAACCCAATAGGTAAGAGACAAGACCTATTCCTTTTTCAGTGAACTGGACTCAACACCCCCTATTCACCACACAAGAATATATCTGACTAGTAAGAATCTTCAAACCTATGTATTGATATCTCTCTGTAAGTGAGTCAAGGGGGTGTAAAGCGGCATAAACACAGCCGTGAAAAGCAGCTAAACCCCATTATAAAAATAAATTACTTTTCAAAACCCGTGAAACAAAGGCAGTGAAAGAGAGAGAAATTCTTACAAAATTCGTTCAGGGGCTGTGATGCAACCTGGATTGACCATATCTAGACCCACAGCTGATTGCGACATAAGGGTGGACACTCTTGGGGCTGAGAGGTTCGGTGAGGTTGGGTGAGCCAACGCAGACCCTTTCAAGTAATACTGCCTGGTACCCATCCCATGGGTCCCAAATCTCCAGGTTCAAGGGCATCTTCCTACGTCGAAAACAGGCATGAGAAACCCAGAAGATGGTACACCGTGTGATCGGGAAAGGTTTCTAAAACGCACCTCATTTCTCATCTCCTTTGCTCGGGTTCGCCATTCCAGCCGATTTACTAGCCATCTCCCTCCTTGGAGAATCAGCACCTTTAACCTCCTGTTCCGTACAGGTTGCAATTTGTCCTGAGGATGAACGGGAAGAGGGGGAACCAATGAGAGACTAGCTCTAGGTGTTGGGACAGGCACAGGTCACTCTATTTTCCCATCAGGAAGAAGAATTAAGCACAAGCTCAGCCTGCCCCCCAGAACCAGAAGAGGGCCTGAAGCAATCCTGCGCTTTGGCGGCCAGCTCCCAAAAAAGCGAGTTGAAAAATGGAGCTCAGGGGCACTGCAATTCACAAACCTGCAGAGTTTTAAATGATACCTCTCGTCCACAAATATATTAAGGGAAGGCAACGAAGAGGCTTTGAAAGCAAGGCAGAATTGCAGGAAACAGATTTCAGGAGGTAGATTCGAATCGCCTTGAAAGCACATGAAAAGCGGCAAAACGTGGACAATGATGCCCTTGGCCAAAAAGGGCGTATGCGTTTTTTCCTGAATATATTCAGGAAAAAACGCATACGCCCTTTTTGGCCAACCAAGCAACCTGGAAAGGCCAATCAGCGCTCCAAAGAAGTCTCGCTTCCCAGCGGGCAAAAGGGCCATGCGGAAAAAAGTGTCCAAACCAGAAATGCAGGACCGGCCATGGAGAAATGGGAGCCTTGCTACGCTGATGGGTGGGATGTAACTTGCCAACAGCCACTCTGGAGAAGTGTACGGTGTGTTCTGAAACATCTAAAAAACACAGCTTGGAGAGCATAGGGCACTTCCACTCATGGGCGTATAAATTGGGAAAACTAAAAATCAGCAAGACACAGGCACCCCAAAGTTTAGGGCTGCTCTGTTGACAAGAACCCCCACTTCATTACACCTTAAATATCCTAGGAAAGCGAAAAATGGATAAAGAAGTGGTGGTCCTCATGTACAATGGAATATCACTCAGCCATGAAATCCACGTCATAAGGCTAGTAGCAGCACGATGAGTGGATTTAGGTACGACGATTCTAAGTGAAATAAGTCACACAGAAAAAGACACTTATCATAAGATATCACTTAGAGAGGGAATGTAAAAACCGCTACACTTGAACTGAATTACAAAACAGAACAGAGTCACACGTTCAGAAAACACACTATGGCTGCTGAACGGGAAAGGTGATGTGGGGTGATGCATAAAACAAGGGATTCAAATTAGCTCAGATACCGTTCCATAAACCCAATATGTAAGAGACAAGACCTATTCCTTTTTCAGTGAACTGGACTCAACACCCCCTATTCACCGCACAAGAATATATCTGACTAGTAAGAATCTTCAAACCTATGTATTGATATCTCTCTGTAAGTGAGTCAAGGGGGTGTAAAGCGGCATAAACACAGCCGTGAAAAGCAGCTAAACCCCATTATAAAAATAAATTACTTTTCAAAACCCGTGAAACAAAGGCAGTGAAAGAGAGAGAAATTCTTACAAAATTCGTTCAGGGGCTGTGATGCAACCTGGATTGACCATATCTAGACCCACAGCTGATTGCGACATAAGGGTGGACACTCTTGGGGCTGAGAGGTTCGGTGAGGTTGGGTGAGCCAACGCAGACCCTTTCAAGTAATACTGCCTGGTACCCATCCCATGGGTCCCAAATCTCCAGGTTCAAGGGCATCTTCCTACGTCGAAAACAGGCATGAGAAACCCAGAAGATGGTACACCGTGTGATCGGGAAAGGTTTCTAAAACGCACCTCATTTCTCATCTCCTTTGCTCGGGTTCGCCATTCCAGCCGATTTACTAGCCATCTCCCTCCTTGGAGAATCAGCACCTTTAACCTCCTGTTCCGTACAGGTTGCAATTTGTCCTGAGGATGAAGGGGAAGAGGGGGAACCAATGAGAGACTAGCTCTAGGTGTTGGGACAGGCACAGGTCACTCTATTTTCCCATCAGGAAGAAGAATTAAGCACAAGCTCAGCCTGCCCCCCAGAACCAGAAGAGGGCCTGAAGCAATCCTGCGCTTTGGCGGCCAGCTCCCAAAAAAGCGAGTTGAAAAATGGAGCTCAGGGGCACTGCAATTCACAAACCTGCAGAGTTTTAAATGATACCTCTCGTCCACAAATATATTAAGGGAAGGCAACGAAGAGGCTTTGAAAGCAAGGCAGAATTGCAGGAAACAGATTTCAGGAGGTAGATTCGAATCGCCTTGAAAGCACATGAAAAGCGGCAAAACGTGGACAATGATGCCCTTGGCCAAAAAGGGCGTATGCGTTTTTTCCTGAATATATTCAGGAAAAAACGCATACGCCCTTTTTGGCCAACCAAGCAACCTGGAAAGGCCAATCAGCGCTCCAAAGAAGTCTCGCTTCCCAGCGGGCAAAAGGGCCATGCGGAAAAAAGTGTCCAAACCAGAAATGCAGGACCGGCCATGGAGAAATGGGAGCCTTGCTACGCTGATGGGTGGGATGTAACTTGCCAACAGCCACTCTGGAGAAGTGTACGGTGTGTTCTGAAACATCTAAAAAACACAGCTTGGAGAGCATAGGGCACTTCCACTCATGGGCGTATAAACTGGGAAAACTAAAAATCAGCAAGACACAGGCACCCCAAAGTTTAGGGCTGCTCTGTTGACAAGAACCCCCACTTCATTACACCTTAAATATCCTAGGAAAGCGAAAAATGGATAAAGAAGTGGTGGTCCTCATGTACAATGGAATATCACTCAGCCATGAAATCCACGTCATAAGGCTAGTAGCAGCACGATGAGTGGATTTAGGTACGACGATTCTAAGTGAAATAAGTCACACAGAAAAAGACACTTATCATAAGATATCACTTAGAGAGGGAATGTAAAAACCGCTACACTTGAACTGAATTACAAAACAGAACAGAGTCACACGTTCAGAAAACACACTATGGCTGCTGAACGGGAAAGGTGAGGTGGGGTGATGCATAAAACAAGGGTTTCAAATTAGCTCAGATACCGTTCCTTAAACCCAATATGTAAGAGACAAGACCTATTCCTTTTTCAGTGAACTGGACTCAACACCCCCTATTCACCACACAAGAATATATCTGACTAGTAAGAATCTTCAAACCTATGTATTGATATCTCTCTGTAAGTGAGTCAAGGGGGTGTAAAGCGGCATAAACACAGCCGTGAAAAGCAGCTAAACCCCATTATAAAAATAAATTACTTTTCAAAACCCGTGAAACAAAGGCAGTGAAAGAGAGAGAAATTCTTACAAAATTCGTTCAGGGGCTGTGATGCAACCTGGATTGACCATATCTAGACCCACAGCTGATTGCGACATAAGGGTGGACACTCTTGGGGCTGAGAGGTTCGGTGAGGTTGGGTGAGCCAACGCAGACCCTTTCAAGTAATACTGCCTGGTACCCATCCCATGGGTCCCAAATCTCCAGGTTCAAGGGCATCTTCCTACGTCGAAAACAGGCATGAGAAACCCAGAAGATGGTACACCGTGTGATCGGGAAAGGTTTCTAAAACGCACCTCATTTCTCATCTCCTTTGCTCGGGTTCGCCATTCCAGCCGATTTACTAGCCATCTCCCTCCTTGGAGAATCAGCACCTTTAACCTCCTGTTCCGTACAGGTTGCAATTTGTCCTGAGGATGAACGGGAAGAGGGGGAACCAATGAGAGACTAGCTCTAGGTGTTGGGACAGGCACAGGTCACTCTATTTTCCCATCAGGAAGAAGAATTAAGCACAAGCTCAGCCTGCCCCCCAGAACCAGAAGAGGGCCTGAAGCAATCCTGCGCTTTTGCGGCCAGCTCCCAAAAAAGCGAGTTGAAAAATGGAGCTCAGGGGCACTGCAATTCACAAACCTGCAGAGTTTTAAATGATACCTCTCGTCCACAAATATATTAAGGGAAGGCAACGAAGAGGCTTTGAAAGCAAGGCAGAATTGCAGGAAACACATTTCAGGAGGTAGATTCGAATCGCCTTGAAAGCACATGAAAAGCGGCAAAACGTGGACAATGATGCCCTTGGCCAAAAAGGGCGTATGCGTTTTTTCCTGAATATATTCAGGAAAAAACGCATACGCCCTTTTTGGCCAACCAAGCAACCTGGAAAGGCCAATCAGCGCTCCAAAGAAGTCTCGCTTCCCAGCGGGCAAAAGGGCCATGCGGAAAAAAGTGTCCAAACCAGAAATGCAGGACCGGCCATGGAGAAATGGGAGCCTTGCTACGCTGATGGGTGGGATGTAACTTGCCAACAGCCACTCTGGAGAAGTGTACGGTGTGTTCTGAAACATCTAAAAAACACAGCTTGGAGAGCATAGGGCACTTCCACTCATGGGCGTATAAACTGGGAAAACTAAAAATCAGCAAGACACAGGCACCCCAAAGTTTAGGGCTGCTCTGTTGACAAGAACCCCCACTTCATTACACCTTAAATATCCTAGGAAAGCGAAAAATGGATAAAGAAGTGGTGGTCCTCATGTACAATGGAATATCACTCAGCCATGAAATCCACGTCATAAGGCTAGTAGCAGCACGATGAGTGGATTTAGGTACGACGATTCTAAGTGAAATAAGTCACACAGAAAAAGACACTTATCATAAGATATCACTTAGAGAGGGAATGTAAAAACCGCTACACTTGAACTGAATTACAAAACAGAACAGAGTCACACGTTCAGAAAACACACTATGGCTGCTGAACGGGAAAGGTGAGGTGGGGTGATGCATAAAACAAGGGTTTCAAATTAGCTCCGATACCGTTCCATAAACCCAATAGGTAAGAGACAAGACCTATTCCTTTTTCAGTGAACTGGACTCAACACCCCCTATTCACCACACAAGAATATATCTGACTAGTAAGAATCTTCAAACCTATGTATTGATATCTCTCTGTAAGTGAGTCAAGGGGGTGTAAAGCGGCATAAACACAGCCGTGAAAAGCAGCTAAACCCCATTATAAAAATAAATTACTTTTCAAAACCCGTGAAACAAAGGCAGTGAAAGAGAGAGAAATTCTTACAAAATTCGTTCAGGGGCTGTGATGCAACCTGGATTGACCATATCTAGACCCACAGCTGATTGCGACATAAGGGTGGACACTCTTGGGGCTGAGAGGTTCGGTGAGGTTGGGTGAGCCAACGCAGACCCTTTCAAGTAATACTGCCTGGTACCCATCCCATGGGTCCCAAATCTCCAGGTTCAAGGGCATCTTCCTACGTCGAAAACAGGCATGAGAAACCCAGAAGATGGTACACCGTGTGATCGGGAAAGGTTTCTAAAACGCACCTCATTTCTCATCTCCTTTGCTCGGGTTCGCCATTCCAGCCGATTTACTAGCCATCTCCCTCCTTGGAGAATCAGCACCTTTAACCTCCTGTTCCGTACAGGTTGCAATTTGTCCTGAGGATGAACGGGAAGAGGGGGAACCAATGAGAGACTAGCTCTAGGTGTTGGGACAGGCACAGGTCACTCTATTTTCCCATCAGGAAGAAGAATTAAGCACAAGCTCAGCCTGCCCCCCAGAACCAGAAGAGGGCCTGAAGCAATCCTGCGCTTTGGCGGCCAGCTCCCAAAAAAGCGAGTTGAAAAATGGAGCTCAGGGGCACTGCAATTCACAAACCTGCAGAGTTTTAAATGATACCTCTCGTCCACAAATATATTAAGGGAAGGCAACGAAGAGGCTTTGAAAGCAAGGCAGAATTGCAGGAAACAGATTTCAGGAGGTAGATTCGAATCGCCTTGAAAGCACATGAAAAGCGGCAAAACGTGGACAATGATGCCCTTGGCCAAAAAGGGCGTATGCGTTTTTTCCTGAATATATTCAGGAAAAAACGCATACGCCCTTTTTGGCCAACCAAGCAACCTGGAAAGGCCAATCAGCGCTCCAAAGAAGTCTCGCTTCCCAGCGGGCAAAAGGGCCATGCGGAAAAAAGTGTCCAAACCAGAAATGCAGGACCGGCCATGGAGAAATGGGAGCCTTGCTACGCTGATGGGTGGGATGTAAATTGCCAACAGCCACTCTGGAGAAGTGTACGGTGTGTTCTGAAACATCTAAAAAACACAGCTTGGAGAGCATAGGGCACTTCCACTCATGGGCGTATAAATTGGGAAAACTAAAAATCAGCAAGACACAGGCACCCCAAAGTTTAGGGCTGCTCTGTTGACAAGAACCCCCACTTCATTACACCTTAAATATCCTAGGAAAGAGAAAAATGGATAAAGAAGTGGTGGTCCTCATGTACAATGGAATATCACTCAGCCATGAAATCAACGTCATAAGGCTAGTAGCAGCACGATGAGTGGATTTAGGTACGACGATTCTAAGTGAAATAAGTCACACAGAAAAAGACACTTATCATAAGATATCACTTAGAGAGGGAATGTAAAAACCGCTACACTTGAACTGAATTACAAAACAGAACAGAGTCACACGTTTAGAAAACACACTATGGCTGCTGAACGGGAAAGGTGAGGTGGGGTGATGCATAAAACAAGGGTTTCAAATTAGCTCCGATACCGTTCCATAAACCCAATATGTAAGAGACAAGACCTATTCCTTTTTCAGTGAACTGGACTCAACACCCCCTATTCACCGCACAAGAATATATCTGACTAGTAAGAATCTTCAAACCTATGTATTGATATCTCTCTGTAAGTGAGTCAAGGGGGTGTAAAGCGGCATAAACACAGCCGTGAAAAGCAGCTAAACCCCATTATAAAAATAAATTACTCTTCAAAACCCGTGAAACAAAGACAGTGAAAGAGAGAGAAATTCTTACAAAATTCGTTCAGGGGCTGTGATGCAACCTGGATTGACCATATCTAGACCCACAGCTGATTGAGACATAAGGGTGGACACTCTTGGGGCTGAGAGGTTCGGTGAGGTTGGGTGAGCCAACGCAGACCCTTTCAAGTAATACTGCATGGTACCCATCCCATGGGTCCCAAATCTCCAGGTTCAAGGGCATCTTCCTACGTCGAAAACAGGCATGAGAAACCCAGAAGATGGTACACCGTGTGATCGGGAAAGGTTTCTAAAACGCACCTCATTTCTCATCTCCTTTGCTCGGGTTCGCCATTCCAGCCGATTTACTAGCCATCTCCCTCCTTGGAGAATCAGCACCTTTAACCTCCTGTTCCGTACAGGTTGCAATTTGTCCTGAGGATGAACGGGAAGAGGGGGAACCAATGAGAGACTAGCTCTAGGTGTTGGGACAGGCACAGGTCACTCTATTTTCCCATCAGGAAGAAGAATTAAGCACAAGCTCAGCCTGCCCCCCAGAACGAGAAGAGGGCCTGAAGCAATCCTGCGCTTTTGCGGCCAGCTCCCAAAAAAGCGAGTTGAAAAATGGAGCTCAGGGGCACTGCAATTCACAAACCTGCAGAGTTTTAAATGATACCTCTCGTCCACAAATATATTAAGGGAAGGCAACGAAGAGGCTTTGAAAGCAAGGCAGAATTGCAGGAAACAGATTTCAGGAGGTAGATTCGAATCGCCTTGAAAGCACATGAAAAGCGGCAAAACGTGGACAATGATGCCCTTGGCCAAAAAGGGCGTATGCGTTTTTTCCTGAATATATTCAGGAAAAAACGCATACGCCCTTTTTGGCCAACCAAGCAACCTGGAAAGGCCAATCAGCGCTCCAAAGAAGTCTCGCTTCCCAGCGGGCAAAAGGGCCATGCGGAAAAAAGTGTCCAAACCAGAAATGCAGGACCGGCCATGGAGAAATGGGAGCCTTGCTACGCTGATGGGTGGGATGTAACTTGCCAACAGCCACTCTGGAGAAGTGTACGGTGTGTTCTGAAACATCTAAAAAACACAGCTTGGAGAGCATAGGGCACTTCCACTCATGGGCGTATAAATTGGGAAAACTAAAAATCAGCAAGACACAGGCACCCCAAAGTTTAGGGCTGCTCTGTTGACAAGAACCCCCACTTCATTACACCTTAAATATCCTAGGAAAGAGAAAAATGGATAAAGAAGTGGTGGTCCTCATGTACAATGGAATATCACTCAGCCATGAAATCCACGTCATAAGGCTAGTAGCAGCACGATGAGTGGATTTAGGTACGACGATTCTAAGTGAAATAAGTCACACAGAAAAAGACACTTATCATAAGATATCACTTAGAGAGGGAATGTAAAAACCGCTACACTTGAACTGAATTACAAAACAGAACAGAGTCACACGTTCAGAAAACACACTATGGCTGCTGAACGGGAAAGGTGAGGTGGGGTGATGCATAAAACAAGGGTTTCAAATTAGCTCCGATACCGTTCCATAAACCCAATATGTAAGAGACAAGACCTATTCCTTTTTCAGTGAACTGGACTCAACACCCCCTATTCACCGCACAAGAATATATCTGACTAGTAAGAATCTTCAAACCTATGTATTGATATCTCTCTGTAAGTGAGTCAAGGGGGTGTAAAGCGGCATAAACACAGCCGTGAAAAGCAGCTAAACCCCATTATAAAAATAAATTACTCTTCAAAACCCGTGAAACAAAGACAGTGAAAGAGAGAGAAATTCTTACAAAATTCGTTCAGGGGCTGTGATGCAACCTGGATTGACCATATCTAGACCCACAGCTGATTGAGACATAAGGGTGGACACTCTTGGGGCTGAGAGGTTCGGTGAGGTTGGGTGAGCCAACGCAGACCCTTTCAAGTAATACTGCATGGTACCCATCCCATGGGTCCCAAATCTCCAGGTTCAAGGGCATCTTCCTACGTCGAAAACAGGCATGAGAAACCCAGAAGATGGTACACCGTGTGATCGGGAAAGGTTTCTAAACGCACCTCATTTCTCATCTCCTTTGCTCGGGTTCGCCATTCCAGCCGATTTACTAGCCATCTCCCTCCTTGGAGAATCAGCACCTTTAACCTCCTGTTCCGTACAGGTTGCAATTTGTCCTGAGGATGAACGGGAAGAGGGGGAACCAATGAGAGACTAGCTCTAGGTGTTGGGACAGGCACAGGTCACTCTATTTTCCCATCAGGAAGAAGAATTAAGCACAAGCTCAGCCTGCCCCCCAGAACGAGAAGAGGGCCTGAAGCAATCCTGCGCTTTTGCGGCCAGCTCCCAAAAAAGCGAGTTGAAAAATGGAGCTCAGGGGCACTGCAATTCACAAACCTGCAGAGTTTTAAATGATACCTCTCGTCCACAAATATATTAAGGGAAGGCAACGAAGAGGCTTTGAAAGCAAGGCAGAATTGCAGGAAACAGATTTCAGGAGGTAGATTCGAATCGCCTTGAAAGCACATGAAAAGCGGCAAAACGTGGACAATGATGCCCTTGGCCAAAAAGGGCGTATGCGTTTTTTCCTGAATATATTCAGGAAAAAACGCATACGCCCTTTTTGGCCAACCAAGCAACCTGGAAAGGCCAATCAGCGCTCCAAAGAAGTCTCGCTTCCCAGCGGGCAAAAGGGCCATGCGGAAAAAAGTGTCCAAACCAGAAATGCAGGACCGGCCATGGAGAAATGGGAGCCTTGCTACGCTGATGGGTGGGATGTAA
>NW_026645824.1:0-144000 GCF_949987535.1 Balaenoptera acutorostrata | reverse complement strand
TCTCTAGTTCCTTTAGGTGTAAAGTTAGATTGTTTACTTGAGATTTTTCTTGTTTCTTGAGGTAGGCTTGTATAGCTATAAACTTCCCTCTTAGAACTGCTTTTGCAGCATCCCATAGGTTTTGGGCCATCGTGTTTTCATTGTCATTTGTCTCTAGGTATTTTTTTATTTCCTCTTTGATTTCTTCAGTGATGTCTTGGTTATTTAGTAATGTATTGTTTAGCCTCCATGTGTTTGTTTTTTTTACGTTTTTTTTTTTTTTTAATTTACCTTTTTTTTTTTATTTATTTATTTATTTATTTATTTATTTATTTATTTATTTTTGGCTGTGCTGGGTCTTCGGTTCGTACGAGGGCTTTCTCTAGTTGCGGCAAGTGGGGACCACTCTTCATCGCGGTGCGCGGGCCTTTCACTATTGCGGCCCCTCCCGTTGCGGGGCACAGGCTCCAGACGCGCAGGCTCAGCAGCTGTGGCTCATGGGCCCAACTGCTCCGTGGCATGTGGGATCTTCCCAGACCAGGGCTCGAACCCGTGTCTCCTGCATTAGCAGGCAGATTCTCAACCACTGCGCCACCAGGGAAGCCCGTTTTTTTTACGTTTTTTTCCTTGTAATTCATTTCTAATCTCATAGGGTTGTGGTCAGAAAAGATGCTTGATATGATTTCAATTTTCTTAAATTTCCTGAGGCTTGATTTGTGACCTAAGATGTGATCTATCTTGGAGAATGTTCCATGCACACTTGAGAAGAAAGTGTAATCTGCTGTTTTTGGATGGAATGTCCTATAAATATCAATTAAATCTATCTGGTCTATTGTGTCATTTAAAGCTTCTGTTTCCTTATTTATTTTCATTTTGGATGATCTGTCCATTGGTGTAAGTGAGGTGTTAAAGTCCCCCAGTATTATTGTGTTACTGTCGATTTCCTCTTTTATAGCTGTTAGCAGTTGCCTTATGTATTGAGGTGCTCCTATGTTGGGTGCATATATATTTATAATTGTTATATCTTCTTGGATTGATCCCTTGATCATTATGTAGTGTCCTTCCTTGTCTCTTGTAACATTCTTTATTTTAAAGTCTATTTTATCTGATATGAGTATAGCTACTCCAGCTTTCTTTTGATTTCCATTTGCATGGAATATCTTTTTCCATCCCCTCACTTTCAGTCTGTATGTGTCCCTAGGTCTGAAGTGGGTCTCTTGTAGACAGCATATATATGGGTCTTGTTTCTGTATCCATTCAACAAGCCTGTGTCTTTTGGTTGGAGCATTTAATCCGTTCACGTTTAAGGTAATTATCGATATGTATGTTCCTATGACCATTTTCTTAATTGTTTTGGGTTTGTTTTTGTAGGTCCTTTTCTTGTCTTGTGTTTCCCACTTAAAGAAGTTCCTTTAGCATTTGTTGTAGAGCTGGTTTGGTGGTGCTGAATTCTCTTAGCTTTTGCTTGTCTGTAAAGCTTTTGATTTCTCCATCAAATCTGAATGAGATCCTTGCCGGTTGGAGTAATCTTGGTTGTAGATTCTTCCCTTTCACCACTTTAAGTATATCATGCCACTTCCTTCTGGCTTGTACAGTTTCTGCTGAAAAGTCAGCTGTTAACCTTATGGGAGTTCCCTTGTATATTATTTGTCATTTTTCCCTTGCTGCTTTCAAGAATTTTTGTCTTTAATTTTTGCCAATTTGATTACTATGTGTCTCGACGTGTTTCTCCTTGGGTTCTCCTGTATGGGACTCACTGCGCTTCCTGGACTTGGGTGGCTATTTCCGTTCCCATGTTAGGGAAGTTTTTGACTATAATCTCCTCAAATATTTTCTCTGGTCCTTTCTCTCTTCTCCTTCTGAGACCCCTATAATGCAAATGTTGTTGCGTTTAATGTTGTCCCAGAGGTCTCTTAGGCTGTCTTCATTTCTTTTCATTCTTTTTTCTTTAGTCTGTTCTGCAGCAGTGAATTCCACCATTCTGTCTTCCAGGTCACTTATCCATTCTTCTGCCTCAGTTATTCTGCTATTGATTCCTTCTAGTGTATTTTTCATTTCAGTTATTGTATTGGTCATCTCTGTTTGTTTGTTCTTTAATTCTTCTAGGTCTTTGTTAAACATTTCTTGCATCTTCTCGATCTTTGCCTCCATTCTTTTACCAAGGTCCTGGATCATCTTCACTATCATTATTCTGAATTTTTTTTCTGGAAGGTTGCCTATCTCCACTTCATTGAGTTGTTTTTCTGGGGTTTTATCTTGTTCCTTCATCTGGTATATAGCCCTCTGCCTTTTTGTCTTGTCTATCTTTCTGTGAATGTGGTTTTTGTTCCACAGGCTGCAGGATTGTAGTTCTTCTTGCTTCTGCTCTCTGCCCTCTGGTGGAGGAGGCTATCTAAGAGGCTTGATGGGAGGGACTGGTGGTGGGTAGAGCTGGCTGTTGCTGTGGTGGTCAGAGCTCAGTAAAACTTTAATCCACTTGACTGTTGATGGGTGGGGCTGGGTTCCCTCCCTGCTTGTTGTTTTGCCTGAGGCAACCCAACTCTGGAGCCTACCTGGGCTCTTTGGTGGGGCTAATGACAGACTCTGGGAGGGCTCACGCCAAGGATTACTTCCTAGAACTTCTGCTGCCAGTGTCCTTGTCCCCATGGTGAGCCACAGCCACCCCCCGCCTCTGCAGGAGACCCTCCAACACTAGCAGGTAGGTCTGGTTCAGTCTCCCCGGGGTCACTGCTCCTTCCCCTGGTTCCCGATGCACACACTACTTTGTGTGTGCCCTCCAAGAGTGGAGTCTCTGTTTCCCCCAGTCCTGTCGAAGTCTTGCAATCAATTCCCACTAGGCTTCAAAGTCTGATTCTCTAGGAATTCCTCCTCCCGTTGCCGGACCCCCAGGTTGGGAAGCTTGACGTGGGGCTCAGAACCTTCACTCCAGTGGGTGGACTTCTGTGGTATAAGTGTTCTCCAGTCTGTGAGTCACCCACCCACCAGTTATGGGATTTGATTTTACTGTGATTGTGCCCCTCCTACAGCCTCATTGTAGCTTCTCCTTTGTCTTTGGATGTGGGGTATCTTTTTTGGTGAGTTCCAGTGTCTTCCTGTTGATGATTGTCCAGCAGTTATTTGTGATTCTGGTGTTCTCACAAGAGGGAGTGAGAGCACGTCCTTCTACCTTCATTGCAGTTTTTAAATTTTAGGAATTTCTGACAGTTTTACAGTTCCTTGCTGTTCACAAATAGAAACATTCAAAATATATTATCCTATCTTCCTTTTTAATGTAGAATCATTATGTTCTTTTTAATTTATTTTATTGAAGTACATTTGATTTACAATATTGTGTTAATTTCTGCTGTAAAACAAAGTGGTTCAGTTATACATATATATATTCTTTTTCATATTCTTTTCCTTATGGTTTTTTATAGGATATTGAATATATTCAATAGTTCCCTGTGTTATACAGTAGGACCTTATTGTTTATCCATTCTCTATATGATAGTTTGTATCTGCTAATCCGCAACTCCCAATCCATCTCTCCCCCACATCCACTTCCCCTTGGCAACCACAAGTCTGCAAGTCTGTTTTCTATGTCTGTGAGCCTGTTTCTGTTTCCCAGATAAGTTCATTTGTGTCATATTTTAGATTCCACATATAAGTGATATCATATGGTATTTGTCTTTCTCTTTCTGACTGACTTCACTTAGTATGATAATCTCTAGGTCCATCCATGTTGCTGCAAATGGCATTATTTCATTCCTTTTTATGGTTGAGAAGTATTCCATTGTATATATGTACCACATCTTCTTTATCCATTTGTCTGTGAATGGACATTTAGGTTACTTCCATGACTTGGCTATTGTGAATAGTGCTGCTATGATAATTGGGGTACATGTGTCTTTTTGAATTATAGTTTTGTCCAGATATATGCCCAGGAGTGGGATTACTGGATGGAATCATTATATTATTTATGCCTTCAAACTTCCATATTAGAAGCACATTAATTGCATAATACATACCCATAAAATGGCCACAATGAAAATTGCTGACGATACTAAAAGCTGTTTAAGCCATGGAGCAACTGGATCTCTCATCCACTGCTGGTGGGAGTGCAAAATAGTACAATCACTTGAGATATCAGTGCAGTATTTTCTTTTATACTATTATATCACACAACAATTGATGCAACTTTCCCACTCAAGATAGTTGCTTTTCAGGAATAAAAACTTACATTCAAAAAAAAAAAAACTTACATTCATGAAAAACTGCAGGTAGAAATGCTTCTTAGAAGCTCAATTTATAATTGCCAAAACCTGGATGGTACTCCAACATCCTTCACTGCATGAATGGATAATCAACAGGACTCGTTACTACAGTGGGATACCCCTCAAAAATAAATGGAACGTAGTTTTCTTCAAATCTAATTTCAATTTTAACAAGTGTAAATTTACTGTATGTATTGGAAAAGTTATAACATGTAAACAATAATAATATTGGATTGGCCGTATGTTCATTCTGTTTTTTCCATAAGATGGCTCTAGTAGTACTTGGTTGTCTTTAACTTCATTCGAAACAGTTTTGTTAGATTGTATTGTGACAGCTGTTATATCAGTGTCCATTCAAAAAAAACTTATCAAAATTGGTGAATTTTTGTGTAGCCATTTTAATATTAAAGATGGAAGAAAAAAGCAACATTTTCGGCATATTATGCTTTAATATTTCAAGAAAGGTAAAAAAGCAACTGAAATGCAAAAAAAAAGATTTGTGCAGTGTATGGAGAAGGTGTTGTGACTGATCAAACATGTCAAAAGTGGTTTGCAAAGTTTCGTGCTGGAGATTTCTTGCTGGATGATGCTCCACGGCTGGGTAGACCTGTTGAAGTTGATAGCGATCAAATCAAGACATTAATTGAGAACAATTAATGTTATATCACGCAGGAGATAGCCGACATACTCAAAATATCCAAATTACGTGTTGAAAATCATTTGCACCAGCTTGGTTATGTTCATCACTTTGATGTTTGGGTTCCACATAAGTTAATCGAAAAAAACCTTCTTGACCGTATTTCCACATGCGATTCTCTACTTAAACATAATGAAAATGTTCCGTTTTTAAAACAAATTGTGACAGGTGATGAAAAGTGGATACTGTACAATAACATGGAATGGAAGAGATCATGGAGCAAGCGAAATGAACCAACCACACCAGAAGCCGGTCTTCATCCAAAGAAGGTGATGTTGTGCATAGGGTGGGATTGTAAGGGAGTCCGCTATTATGAGCTCCTTCTGGAAAACCAAATGATTAATTCCAACAAGTACTGCTCCCAAGTAGACCAACTTAAAGCAGCACTTGTCGAAAATCGTCCAGAATTAGTCAACAGAAAACGCATAATCTTCCATCAGGATAACGCAAGACCGCATTTTTTTTGATGACCAGGCAAAAGCTGTTACAGCTTGGCTGGGAAGTTCTGATTCATCCACCGTATTCACCTTTGGATTTCCATTTATTTCGATCTTTACAAAATTCTCTTAATGGAAAAAATTTCAATTCCCTGGAAGACTGTAAAAGGCACCTGGAACATTCTTTGCTCAAAAAGATAAAAAGTTTTGGGAAGATGGAATTATGAAGTTGCCTGAAAATGGCAGAGGGTAGTGGAACAAAAAGGTGAATACATTGTTCAATAAAGTCCTTGGTGAAAATGAAAAATGTGTCTTTTATTTTTACTTAAAAACCAGTCACTTTTTGGTCAACCCAATAGTAATAATAAAATCCCGAGTATCTGTATCCGTGAAATAAAGTATATTTTGTATCAAAAAAAATTACTAGGGACAAAAAAGCACATTACCTGATGATAAAAAGTCAATCCACCAAGAACATAGTGATTACAACAGAGAATCAAAATATTGGGTTGGCCAAAAAGTTCCTTTGGGTTTCTGTAAGCTCTTATAGAAAAACCCGAACGAACGGCCAACCCAATACACGAAACAAAAAAAGATATATCATGATATTGTGTATCTTAAAAAGAAAAGAAACCACATTGTACAACCTAAGTAACATAATTTGAATTTGTCAATCCTACCTTAATAAAGCTGGAAAAAAAGAGTGAGACACATCAAAACATAACATGGTTTCATTGATATATTGTTCATAGCTATGAGACAAAGCAAGTATTAAAAATGGTAAAATCTATGTTGTGAGTATGCAGGTGTTCACCTAAAATTCTTTGAGGTTTTCTGTACTTTTGAAAATATTCACGATAAAATCAAAATCTAAAAAAATAACTGACATAACTGAAAGTAAAAATAGAGTAATCCAAAGTTATAACTAGGGACTTCAGTACCCCCCCTCAGGAAGTGACAGTGTTACTCAACAAAAAGTCAGCAAGAATATAGGAAAACTGAGCAACTATCAAACATCAGTATCATGTTGACATTTATAGAACACTGGGTTGACATTTATAGAACACTGGGTTGAAATTTATAGTACACTCCATTCAACAACATCAGAATACACGTTACTGTCAAGCCCCCATAAAACATCCACCAAAATAGAACATATTCTGGGCCATTAAAAAAGCACTCAAGAAATATAAAAGAATTGAAATCATACAGAGGATGTTCACTGACCATGATGGAACCGATTTCAAAGCAATAACATAAAAATGACTAGAAAATCTCCAAATAATTGGAAATTATTCAACACACTTATAAATAACCTATGGTAAAAATTGAAACCCTCAAAAAAAATTTTTTAAATAGACAAAAGTAATGAACATGAAAATACAGCACTTCAAAGTTTGTAGAATGGAAATAAAATAGTGCCAAGAGGGAAACTTATTGCACTATATGCTTATGTTAGAAGAGGAGAAATGTCTGAAATCAATAATCTGAGCTCCACCTTAGGAAATTTTAAAAAGAAGAGAAGAGTAAATTTGGAGGATTGGAAGGAAGGTAATCATAAAAATAATGACAAATCAATGAATTCTAAACAAATACAACAGGGACTTCCCTGGTGGCACAATGGATAAAGACTCCGTGCTCCCAATGCAGGGAGCCCGGGTTCAATCCCTGGTCAGGGAACTAGATCCCACATGCATGCCACAGCTAAGAGTTTGCATGCTGCAACTGGGGAGCCCATGTGCTGCAACTAAGGAGCCTTGGAGCTGCAACTAAGGAGACCTGGAGCTGCAACTAAGGAGCCCACCTGCTGCAACTAAGACCCAGCAACCAAATAAATAAATATTTTTAAATAAATTAACAAATACAATAGAGAAAAGAGAACATATTATGATGAAGTAATATGACAGGAAATAAAATCCCTGATTAAGTAGAGACATACCATCTTTATCAATGGTTACAATATTGGAAAGAGCTGATTTTCACCCAAAATATTTGATTTAATGTAATATAGTTAAAACCATAATGTAATTTTTAGAAAGTAAAGATGTAGATTCTCAAATTCACAAGGAAGGGAATTTTTCAAGGAGAACTAAGACATTTTAGGTGGGGGAACATGAGAGAGAATATGGAAAATAGTAATATACCAAAATAATCTCCAGAGTTCATTATCAGAGGAAAAAACCAAAATACTGAATAAGAATACAGAGGCTCTAGAATCAATCCCTTGTTAATATAGAGGCTTACTGTTTGATAAAGTTGCCATTTCGTTTAGAATCTGCCTGCTTTGCATACCCTGTGAAACTGCACACAACATGTGATTCCATAAAAAAGATAAACCCTGTGGCTGTAAAATGCCTTAATCCCTGATGTCCTTTAGAGCTGTCTAAGCCAGAGATCCCCACGAGGCTGCTGAGTGACATCAACTAGACATGTAAGTTTCCTCACTGACCACCTCCCCTCTCTCTAGTGAGAGTTCCCTTGCCCTTCTACCCTTCTGAGTAGTGATTTCCATGCCATAACCTCTTCAAAATGTCATGCTCCCAGGTACTTCCCCTGCATGCATACTGGTCCAAGTATTGCCTAGTAAACCTTGTGTGTGCTGCTGCCACCTTGTGTGTGGTCATATCTTTTTTCTTGCTCAACCCTGAAATATTTCAAAACCCTTATGCTGGGTTGGATTGGCATGGGAACATGCGAGAAATAGGTAGTCAGGAAGAACAACTAGTCTTGGCTTGAGCCCGTTTCTTCCTCCTACCAGGGCACCTTTGAGGACACTCCTGGGCACGTTTATCCTTCAATGCCTCATCTGAGAACTTGCCTGAGGAGCAATTTGCCCACTAACATTTTTTTCCAATTTACCCAATTTTCTCATTTAATAAGACTTACTCTAGGAATAATTCCTTTCAAGTATAGTTTTATTCAAGAGTATATTTCAAGCAAGCGGACAAAGCCAGATTCTGTTCTGGCGTCTTTAAGAGTCAATGACATAATAAAAAACAGTGGGGCGGGGGGGGGGGGGAGGTGAGGTTCTGAGTAGGACTAAATCAAAAGACACTAAAAAGTCAATAACCTAATTGTTATAGGAAGGTGGATTGAATCCTAGTTTGAAAAAAGCCACCTACAAAAAGGAAATATTTGAAGACAGTTGGAATACGGTAAGTCCCCTACACACAAACCTTGAAGTTGAGTACTTTCAAAGATACGAACATGGGTTTGCATGTCCAATCATGTAAGTTAGTTCACGTGTCTGGCATACATTGTCACGTGCGTGCATCCTCTACAAGTGGTTATGCTTTTGTGTACTTTACTGTACAGTACCGTATCGAGTACAGTAGCACAGCATCTTTATTTCAAGCCCAGATGTCTGGAAGCAAGTGTAAAAGCAGCAGTGATGTAGCTGGTACAGCAAAGAAGCACCAAGGGATAAAAATGAAAAAAAAAAGTGAAAATAATTGAGAAAGTGGAGGCAAAAAGATGTTTTTTTATGTATTATTTGTGTGAAAAGTATTATAAATCTATTACAGTACAGTACTACATAGCCAATTGTGTTACTTGGGTACTTAGGCTAACTTTGTTGGACTTATGAACAAATTGGACTCCCCAGTGGCTTTAAGGGAAATGTTTTATAGACAAAGTGAGGAAGAGGGTCATGCTGCACAATTCTCTAATTGGTGGATGGTGAGGTAACAGGGTGGTATTTCAGGAGTTAACAGCATCAACTTTCTGGTTCCAGCCACTCTGGGGTCCATGTGTTTGTGGTCAGCATACAGTTAACTTCTTCCACCTGGTGGGAGTTTTATTATCAGAACAACAACTCAAAGATACAGCTCAGATTATTAAATATACCCTTGAGGAGGAACTCAGGTCCTTGACTTTGTTTTCTGGCTAAACTATTATTATTTTGTCTTGCTTGACCCTTTTCCTTTGTTTCAGCATTCTCCCCCTTCTCTTATTAAATTTGCTCTTTGGAACTCCGGGAAGGCCTAGGAGGCTAAAGATTTTCTACAATATAAACATCAGGTGGGGGATACAGGGGTATCCCTGTAAAGTCCCCACAGGTTCTGCTTGGTTTGATATGGACTGAATATTAGATGATACCAAAATAGTCTCAACTTTTGAAGCGTGGTATTGGTATTATGGTTACACAGGACAATGTCCTGATTCTGGGTGATTCATGCTGATATATTTAATGGTGAAGTGTCATGATATTTTCAACTTTCAAATGGTTCAGAAAAAAATTATATCTACATGCAGTCAGTTCTGCTATAATGCTTTTTTGAAAACATGATATTTTTCTGGGTATAGATAAATTTGGAAACAATTTGAATATAATGTAAATTTTATGTTTGCTTATGTGCAATTTCGTCTGCAAGGCACACAAGAGAAACTGGAGTTAACTGCAGAAAACTGCACCCAGGTGAACCTAGCTGCTCAGAAATACACAGAACACATGCGCACAGCTCAAGACACTGCCAGCTCATTCAGTGCCTCTCAGGTGTTATGAAGGATCCCCATATCCATCTGGGTTCTGACTTTCTGTGTGATTTTAGGTAACTCTCCTTCCACCTCTTCATTGTAACTCACAAGTGTCAATACTTCTAATGATCACTTCTACAAGCAAAGGACAGGCCTCTTTCAAGGTAAGGTGCTCTGTTTCTTGTAGTGCTTTTGTATTTCTTAACCATTCAATATAGGTAAGATGCTGTTTTATTAGATTCCTTTTCTTTTTCAGTGTCAGTGACAAGTTTTGAGTGTTGAACCCCACCCAATCCCATTTTTCCCATAAGCCCTGTGGCTTTCACTGTGTGATTATGCATAATATTGGTTAGGAACACCTATGAAAAAGTCTTGTTTAAAAGCAAACTTCCCTGGAGGGGGCAAGTTCCAGCCCACTGGCTGAAACTCATTATGTTCAACCACGTGACCTTCTGCCCTGCTGTCACTCAGGGAAAGGGGGTGGGTTCTCATGAATTGTCCAATCAGGGGCGCAGCATGGGAAGGTGGGTGGGGCAACACTTAGCCGACCACATAGGGGCTCCTGGAGGTGCTCAGTGTCGCGTTTCATCTGCTCTCCCGGTTCCCAGGTGTCTCTCTGCAGCGTATATGATGCTGTGAACTGCAGAGGCAGCAGGAGTGGAAGGGAGGACCCCAGGGGGACCCCAGAAGCCAGGAAATGGTGAGTTGAGGGGCCAGGTGTCCCAGGACAGGGAGGAGGGGTTGAGTCGGAACCTGCTACTGTGGGACCCGAACCCTGCTGCGGTCAACTCCGGAGTCTGCAGACCTAAGTCCGCCCGGGGCTCAGCTCAGACCTAAGCCCCCTCCAGCTCTCAGCGTGGGGGCTGGGCCAGCAGCCGAGACTTCGGGCGTCCTGTCCCATCACTGTGCGTGGTGACTTTGGTCCCAGGGCCTCTCTGGGCAGCTCTGCACCCGCAACCCGTCTCTCCTCAGATTGTGCATTGACCTCGGGTAGAGTCTTCAGACTCTGTGTCTGGTCTTTAAGTGTGGGTGGAGCTTTAGTCTGTGGGGACCCCAGTGCCACCTTTCTCCCCAAGAGGACCCGTTTTCTCCGGAGTTTTCCAAATGTTTGGGGAAGCAGAGTCTCAAATCCACGAACCTGTCGCCCTAGCCTAGCTCTTCCTAGGGCTGGCATTAAATCCATAAATTCCAGGTCCCTCCCCGCCTTCCCAAAGCCAACTGTGTCTCTAATTCACAGCATCATTATCAAATATTTGTCCTCCGTGGTGCATGTCAAACAGACGCAGTATTTTTTTTTTCCAGGGCGGAAAATTTATGCGTTCATTTATTTAGTAATAAAATCAATAGTATTATTAATGGAAATAAAAATTATTTAATGCTCACCATATATCAGGGACTGTGCATACACCTTACACAGATCTCATTTAATCCTAACACCTAATAAATATTAAGCTCACTTTTTAGAAGCAAACATTGAAGGATCCAAGAAGTTAAATTCTTACACAAGGTCCCACAGCTACTCTTTGGCAGAGGGGGATGCGGAATTTTGTCATTTTCCCACAGCCAATGAATGGCTCATGTTTAAAGGTGTAGTTTTTGGTTTGTGGATACTTTACCACGAGAGGAAAGCAGAGAATAACCACCTGTAACTAGGCTGTATGAAATCCTTGGGTGTCTCCCCCCAGGGTCTTTCCTGGGCACAGACATCCGTATCCTATGGGAAGCCCTTGGGTGTAGCTACCCCTTGAGAAATGTTCCTGCTCCTCCATGGGTTTGTCACCCTAAAAAGTTTTATTCACTTTTTAGTCACCGTTTTACAGTAACTGTAAACTAAAGAAAGGTGAATTTCAGAAAAGTAAAATATAACATTAGTACATTGCCTGTGTTAAAATTTGTTTCCCTTTTTTCCTGCCCTTAGCGGGTGTTTCTGAAGTCTATTGCTTACTTTTGGGTGTTTTCGAATGTATCAATAATTCCAGGGCTTAGGCTTGCAGAGCAGAAGTGCTCAAGTATGATTGTTTACAAAACAGTTTCTTGCCATGGAAATAATAACCAGCATCATTATTTTCTGGAATCAATAGATACTTGTGGCTTTTCTTCTTCTTTTTTTTTAACATCTTTATTGGAGTATAATTGCTTTACAATGATGTTAGTTTCTGCTTTATAACAAAGTGAATCAGTTATACATATACATATGTTCCCATATCTCTTCCCTCTTGTGTCTCCCTCCCTCCCACCCTTCCCATCCCACCCCGCCAGGCGGTCACAAAGCACAGGGCCGATCTCCCTGTGCTATGCGGCTGCTTCCCACTAGCTAGCTATTTTACGTTTGGTAGTGTATATATGTCCATGTTGTGGCTTTTCTTGTTGAGCTAGCAGAATGCCTTACAATCTTCATTTTTTTTTCCTTCTTCATTTTCCACGAAGTGTTGTGTTGCTGTCTTTGCATTTGAAGAAACAGTCACCTCTTCCAGTTTTTACTGACTGGCTTTGGGAGAGAAACACCTTCACCATTCAACCCAGATGGATATTCTGAGCTTCTCTCAGGCTTTTTCTGTGGATGCCCACTTCATGCCTCTTGTTCCCTCTTTTGGACAGAATTCTTAAGATTCTATGCCTTTCCCTGATCCCTCACATCCAGGCTGGGTGCTGTGTTTGCTTCCCCTGAAATGCTCATGTTTGTATGTCTTCCCAATCCCACCTAGTCAAGCCGGCTACATGTGTGTGCTTATGAGCTACAGGTGTGTGTTTACTGTGCAGTCTTGCGCTCCTCATCTGGGGGTCACGTGAGGAGCCAGACAGAGGGTGTGGGCTGATGTATATGGTGCACTGGGTGTGCCCATGGGCCAGTTGGAAGCGTCTGCAGGCAGAGTATCCCAAGCAGCTGGTGTACAAGGCTCCTGATGCATTTAGCGAGCAATTAGTAGGGTCTGCAGCCCTTTTTTGGATTTCCAAGCCCTGGTTGGTGTGAGTCCTCATGACTTCCTGGTACCAGCCTTCCAGCCACTCATCCATGCTGACCCCCTTGGTATTCTTTTTTTTTTTTTTAATTAATTAATTAATTTTTGGCTGTGTTGGGTCTTCTTTGCTGCACACGGGCTTTCTCTAGTTGTAGCGAGTGGGGGCTACTCTTCATTGCGGTGCGTGAGCTTCTCATTGCGGTGGCTTCTCTTGTTGCGGAGCACGGGCTCTAGGGCACGCGGACTTCAGTAGTTGTGGCTCGCGGGCTCTAGAGCGCAGGCTCAGTAGTTGTGGCGCACGGGCTTAGTTGCTCCATGACATGTAGGATCTTCCTGGACCAGGGATCGAACCTATGTCCCCTGCATTGGCAGGTGGATTCTTAATCACTGTGCCACCAGGGAAGCCCAGTTTAGTTTTATTTTGTTTTTTAATCCACTGTGACAGGTTTTTTTTGTTTCACTTATTGTATTTAGACCACTGATGTTTAAAGTGATTATTGATATAGGTCGATTAATATCTACCATATTTTTACCATTTTTTATTTGTTGCCCTTGTTCTTTGTTTCTCTTTTGTCTTCCACTTTTCTTCTGTCTTCTCTACCTTTTAGGGGACATTTTACTTGATTCCATTTTTTCTCTTCTCTTAGCATATCATTATAACTTTTTTTTTTTTTTTACATTTTTAGTCATTGCCCTTGAGTTTGTAGTATACATTTACAACTAACCCAACTCCTCTCTGAAGTAATACCATAACATTTCACTGGATGTGCAAATTCTCTCCCTTGCCCCTTGTAACATTTCTGTCATTCATTTCACTCATCCAAAAGCTATAATTAATGAATATGTTGCTGCTATTATTATTTTCAACAAAATGTTATGTCAGATTAATTAAGAATAACAAAAACAAACAATTTATTACCTTCATTTGTTCCTTCTCTAACACTTAACCTTTATCATTTACCTTCTTCCTGATGAATTTCTTTTAACATTTCTTGCAAAGCAGGGGTATTGGTGACAAATTCCCTCAATTTTTTTGGAAGTCTTTATTTCTCCCTCACTTGAAAGATAATTTTGCTTGACACAAAATTCTAGTTGGGTGGTTTCTCTTTCAACACACTGTGTTTCACAAAACTCTCTTCCTGCTTGCATGGTTTCTGAAAAGAAAAGTCCAATTTACTTCTTATCCTTGTTTCTCTGTAACTAAGGTTTTTTTTCCCTGACATTTCAAGACTTTTTTTGTTTTTGATTTTTCTTGAGTTTGAATATATATTTTAGGTGTGCATTTTTAGGGTTTTTATCCTGTTTGGTGACCTCTGAGCTGCCTACATCTCTATTTTGGTATCCATTATTAATCTGGGGGAAAATCTCACTCATCATCGTTTTACGTATCCTGTTTATTTCTTCTGCTTCATGTATTCCCATTTTGTATATGTGACACCTTTTTTAATTGTCCCAAAGCTCTTGGATTTCTGTTCTGTCTTTTTACCCTTTTCTTATCTTTGCATTTCAGTTCAGAAAGTTCTAGTGACGGCTCTTCAAGGTTGCTGATTCTTTTTTCTCACACATTTCCACTGTAATGGTCAGGTCCCCCCCAAAAAGGAATTCTTTATTTTTGTTCTGTTCTTTTGTTTTCTTAAAAATTTCTTTGCTTTCCCTTTGGTTCTTTTTTAGAGTTTCCAGCTCTGCACATGTTACCTATCTGTTCTTGCAGGTCATCCATTATTTCCATTAGAGCACTTAGCATATGAATCATGGTTGCTTTAAATGACTGGTCTGATAATTCCAGCATATATCTGCTACATCTGAATCAGGTTCTTTTGCTTGTCCTAATCCCAGAGATGTGTTGGGGGGGGGGTTTTCTCTCTCTTTTTTTCCCCTCCTTTTTTTGGTTATTTTTTTAGGAGATGTGTTTTTTAAGTCTTTTATTGTGCCTTTTAATCTTTTGTTGAATACCAGACATGACGTACCGTGAAAAGGAACTGAGGTTTTTAGGCCTGTAGTATGAGATTTTAGGTTTATCTGACTAGGGTTTGGAGTTGTTTATTATTTGCTGTGTCTGTCAGAGGCTAAAATATCTTCAGGTGTCCTTGCTTTTGTCTCCCATGTCATCTTTAGGAGTACTATAGAGACTTGTAAATAAGTTCTGAAACATACAGTTCTGTCAGTGTTTTATACTGTTATTAGGTGTCTTCTTGATGTGGTGGTACGTTGAGGGTGGAAAGGAAATGTTTTATAGTCCCATGATTGGGTCTCAGTATGTGACCATAGACTGTGACCTTCTATGGTATAAGAAAGATATTTGGTCTTTGTCCATGGTTCTTAGCAAAGACCTCCTAAAGCCCTTGGAATTTCCCATGTGATAGTAGCATCTTACATTCTAATGAGGCAACTGTTTCCAGACCCATAGATGATTTCATGATGGGGGATGGTTACCAGGAAGAACAAGCTATGATTAGAGGCTTAGAACTTCCAGCCCAGCCCACCCTCAAGCCCCCAGTGTTGAAAACTCCATCAAAACCCCTAAACTTTGGGATTCAGAGATATCTGGGTTGGTGAACACATCACTGTGCTGGGAGGCTGTCATGCCAGGAGAGGGCATGGAACCTTCCTACCCCTGTTCCCCTACTTTGCCCTGTGCACCCTTTCCATTTGGCTGTGCCTGACTTGTATCTTTTAAAATAAACTGATAATAATAAGTAAAGCATTTTTCTTAGTTCTAATAGTCGTTCTATCAAATGAACAAACATGAGGGGTTATAGGGAACTTCTGAATTTGTAGTCAGCCATCCAGAAATGTGTGTGGCCTGGGCCTTGCATTTGCAGCTGGCATCTGACATGGGGGCAGTCTTGTTGTGTTGCAGGAAGGGTAACCCCTTCCAGGGCCTGAGAATGGGCTCCTGTCTAACACTCAGAAATGAATTGTCCAAGGAGACACACATGCTGACAAAGCGAGAGATTTCATTGGGAAGGGGCGCCCAGGTGGAGAGCAGCAGGGTAAGGGAACCCAGAAGAACTGCTCTGCCACATAGCTCAAAGTCTCACGTTTTATAGTAATGGGGTTTGTTTCTGGGTTGTCTCTGGCCGATCATTCTGACTCAGGGTCCTTCCTGGTGGCATGCCCATCGCTCAGCCAAGATGGATTCCAGTGAGAAGGATTCTGGGAGGTTGGTAAGATATATGGACTGGCATCTCTTCTCTCCTTTTGACCTTTCCCGAATTCTTACGGTTGGTGGTAGCTTGTTAGTTCTGTATTCCTTACCAGAACCTCCTGTTGTAAGATAACTCATTGCAAGTGGTTACTATCGTGTCTGGCCAGGGTGGGCAGTTATGGTCAGAGGTTCCCCCAACAACAGGACTGGGCCCTTCAACTGTGGAATCTGGTGTTAATTTTGGTTAGTGGTAGAATTGAGTTGTAAGACACCCAGTTGGAATTGGAGAGCTGGTGAAGTGGTTTCGGAAAACACACCACATGTTTGCTGTTGGGGTTTAAACAAAACAAAACAAAACTCTCAACCTCACAACTCTTTCTGAGGTCCCTCTCTCCCTCAACTTAGGTCAAGCAGAAAGGCTAGAGGAGACTCAAGTTAGCAATTTCCCCTGTTGCCAAAAAAACCTTGGCTCTCTGTGCACTGATGCTGAACAGGAATATGGAGACAGAGTTTTTGGAGGAAAAGAAAGATAGCTTTTAATTCTTTGCCAGGCAAAGGGGAAACCACAGCAGGCTAGTGCCTCAAGAACTGTGCCCTCACTTCCCGAGGAATCAGAGGAGATCTTATAGGTGGGGCTCAAAGTCCGGGGGTGTATGATAAGGATCGAAGTCATGAAGGTCTTGCATTTTTCTTCTTCTTGCATTATTTCAAAACAGTCACATCTGGCGTCAGGCGGCCCGACCCGGTAACTGGGCCTGTTTGTCTCTGGCTTATTGGCCTGTGACCTTCTTTCTGAAATGCAAAAAGCGACAAGGGGTGACTTGTTACAAGGGAGTGCAGGGAGCTTAAACACCAGGTGCAGGATGTAATTTACATCACACAGAGTTAGGGGGTGATAGGTGCAGGATGTAATTCACATAGTGTCAGGTAGTGATAGGTTAGCTTTGTGAAGGATGAATCTAGTTACAGACACTACAGATTAGTAACAGTTAAAATATAGCTAGGAGTGATTAACTCTTTCAGGCCTGTTGGTTTCTTCTCTAGGCTGATCACTGTTCCCTTTACTTTCCTTGTTCTCAGGAGAGGAAAAACTCCATTTCTATTTTTGCTGCAACAAATTCCCCACTGCCAGTTCATTCCCTCCATATCAGTGGAGGAAGGGAAACGGGCATCATTCTTGTCTGGCTGAGGACAAAACTTCAGTTTTGCTCCACTTGACAAACACCAGCTGTCTGGCCCAGGGGCCCATCTATCTCCTAGTTCACCCTCCCACCATGTCAGTTAGGCACTGGTAAAACAGAATCTTTTGAGGACAGGCATTGTTAAGAGCAGAATATTGTGGGCATATTTCAAAATTTCTATTTTACTGTCTCTCCAATTTTGGAGACAGCAGTCGGCCCTGTGATTAATGGTTTGATAGATCCGAGTCGTTAATTTTAAGTTTGTTTGCTTTTTTCTGGTGAGGATTATAGGAGTGTCCCCTTCTAAGCTCTTTACATGCCAGATGAGAATCTAGAAGTCTGACTCCATTTTTTAATGTTTGACTGCTGACAACTTTTAAAGCCTCATCCTTCCTTCTCCTGGTGCCCCACATCTGTACAAGATGACAAGAAGCCCTGGGTGCTTACTTCTTTGGTGCTGGTAAGAGATTAAATCCTTGGTAGCCCCTGCCTTTGTGTGCAAAATCTCACACTAGCCCACCTCCTAATCTCAATTAAAACAAACAAACAAACAAAAAACCTCAGGCCAAAATTTGCAGCAACATGGATGGACCTAGAGATTCTCATACTGAGTGAAGTTAAGTCAGACAGAGAAAGACAAGTATATTATATCGCTGATATGTGGAATCTAAAAAAATGGCACAAATGAACTTATTTATAAAACAGAAATAGAGTCACAGATGTGAAAAACAAACACAGTTACTGGGGGGAAAGGGGGGTGGGGAAGGTTAAATTGGGAGATTGGGATTGACATATACACACTAACATATATAAAATAGGGGGACTTCCCTGGTGGTCCAGTGGTGAAGACTCTCCACTTCCAATGCAGGAGGCACAGGTTCAATCCCTGGTCTGGGAACTAAGATCCCATGTGCTGTGTGGCGCGGCCAAAAAATTTTTTTAAATTAAATAAAATAGATAACTAATAGGGACCTACTATATAGCACAGGGAACCCTACTCAGGACTCTGTAATGACCTATATGGGAAAAGAATCTAAAAAAGAGTGGATATATATTTATGTATAATTGATTCACTTTGCTGTACAGCAGAAACTAACACACATTGTAAATCAACTATATTCCAATAAAAATTTAAAAAAAAAAAAACAAAAAACTCAGGCCAGGCTCCTTTCCTTGTTCTGTCAAGGCACTTCCCACCTACTTAAGAGGCCTTCCCTGCCCTCCCCAGACACTTCCATTATGGAAGTAATAAACTCTTTCATACGTTCTTGGCAGTAATGTGTTGTCAATCAAACCTAGGGTAGGGACCCACCTAACACAGTAGGTTACCATAACAGTTATAGAAGGGGTAAGGTATTGTCAACTGAAAAAAAATATTCACAGCCTGAAAATTGAGAGTTGTGTTTTCTTCAGTGGACATACTGAGGACTTCAAGTCCGGGAGGCAGCATTTCAAGTAACCCTGAGAAAACTGCTCTGAGGAGGCGAGGCGGGGAGCTAGGATATATAGGAGTTTTGCAACAAGGGGCAGGTAGTAGGAACAAAAGATTACTGTTAATAAAAGAAAACTAGGTACAGTAAGTCCCGTGCATAAGAATGAGTTCTGATTCTGAGAGCACGTTTATCAGTGCAGCTTGTTTGTAAGTCCAACAAAGTTACTCTAGGTATCCAACTAACACAATCGGCTATAATAGTACTGTACTGTAATAGGTTTATAATACTCGTCACACAAATAATACATAAAAAAACAAAGAATAAATAAAACATTTTTAATCTTACAGTGCAGTACCTTGAAAAGTACAGTAGTACAGTACAACAGCTGGCATACAGGGGCTGGCATCGAGTGAACAGGCAAAAAGAGTTACTGACTGGAGGAGGGAGAGGAGGTGGGAGATGGTAGAGCTGAAGGATCGTCAGCAATAGGAGGTGGAGAGCAAGCTGCAGTTTCACTCACACCTAACGTTGATGGAACGCTCATTTGCATCTTTGAAAGTTCGAAACTTGAAGGGTCGTTTGCAGGGACTTACTGTATCTCAAGTTAAGGAATATAGCGCTTTTCTATGTATGGGAAGATGCAAGAGTCTGGGCTCACTGAAATCATTCCTTTTTTTTTTTTAACATCTTTATTGGAGTATAATTGCTTTACAATGGTGTGTTAGTTTCTGCTTTATAACAAAGTGAATCAGTTATACATATACATATGTTCCCATATCTCTTCCCTCTTGCATCTGCCTCCCTCCCACCCTCCCTATCCCACCCCTCTAGGTGGTCACAAAGCACCGAGCTGATCTCCCTGTGCTATGCAGTTGCTTCCCACTAGCTATCTATTTTACGCTTGGTAGTGTATATGTGTCCATGCCACTCTCTCACTTTATCACAGCTTACCCTTCCCCCTCCCCATATCCTCAAGTCCATTCTCTAGTAGGTCTGTGTCTTTATTCCCGTCTTGCCACTAGGTTCTTCATGACCTCTTTTTGTTCTTCCCCTTAGATTCCATATATATGTGTTAGCATACTATATTTGTTTTTCTCTTTCTGACTTACTTCACTCTGTATGACAGACTCTAACTCGATCCACCTCACTACAAATACCTCCATTTCGTTTCTTTTTATGGCTCAGTAATATTCCATTGTATATATGTGCCACATCTTCTTTATCCATTCATCCGATGATGGACACTTAGATTTCTTCCATGTCCTGGCTATTGTAAATAGAGCTGCAATGAACATTTTGGTACATGACACTTTTTGAATTATGTTTTTCTCAGGGTATATGCCCAGTAGTGGGATTGCTGGGTCGTATGGTAGTTCTATTTTTAGTTTTTTAAGGAACCTCCATACTGTTCTCCATAGTGGCTATATCAATTTACATTCCCACCAACAGTGCAAGAGTGTTCCCTTCTCTCCAGCATTTATTGTTTCTAGATTTTTTGATGATGGCCATTCTGACTGGTGTGAGATGATATCTCATTGTAGTTTTTTAATTTTTAATTTTTTAACATATTTATTGGAGTATAATTGCTTTACAATGGTGTGTTAGTTTCTGCTTTATAACAAAGTGAATCAGTTATACATATACATATGTTCCCATATCTCTTCCCTCTTGCATCTCCCTCCCTCCCACCCTCCCTATCCCACCCCTCTAGGTGGTCACAAAGCACAGAGCTGATCTCCCTGTGCTATGCGGTTGCTTCCCACTGGCTATCTACTTTACGGTTGGTAGTGTATATATGTCCATGCCACTCTCTCACTTTGTCACATCTTACCCTTCCCCCTCCCCATATCCTCAAGTCCATTCTCTAGTAGGTCTGTGTCTTTATTCCCATCTTGCCACTAGGTTCTTCATGACCTTTTTTTTTCCCCTTAGATTCCATATATACGTGTTAGCATACTGTATTTGTTTTTCTCTTTCTGACTTACTTCACTCTGTATGACAGACTCTAACTCCATCCACCTCACTACAAATAACTCCAATTCGTTTCTTTTTATGGCTGAGTAATATTCCATTGTATATATGTGCCACATCTTTATCCATTCATCCGATGATGGACACTTAGATTTCTTCCATGTCCTGTCTATTGTAAATAGAGCTGCAGTGAACATTTTGGTACATGACTCTTTTTGAATTATGGTTTTCTCAGGGTGTATGCCCAGTAGTGGGATTGCTGGGTCGTATGGTATTTCTATTTTTAGTTTTTTAAGGAACCTCCGTACTGTTCTCCATAGTGGCTGTATCAATACACATTCCCACCAACAGTGCAAGAGTGTTCCCTTCTCTCCACACCCTCTCCAGCATTTATTGTTTCTAGATTTTTTGATGATGGCCATTCTGACCGGTGTGAGATGATACTCTCATTGAAGTTTTGAGTTGCATTTCTCTAATGATTAATGATGTTGAGCATTCTTTCATGTGTTTGTTGGCAATCTGTATATCTTCTTTGGAGAAATGTCTATTTAGGTCGTCTGCCCATTTTTGGATTGGGTTGTTTGTTTTTTTGTTATTGAGCTGCATGAGCTGCTTGTAAATCTTGCAGATCAATCCTTTGTCAGTTGCTTCATTTGCAAATATTTTCTCCCATTCTGAGGGTTGTCTTTTGGTCTTGTTTATGGTTTCCTTTGCTGTGCAAAAGCTTTGAAGTTTCATTAGGTCCCATTTGTTTATTTTTGTTTTTATTTCCATTTCTCTAGGAGCTGGGTCAAAAAGAATGTTGCTGTGATTTATGTCATAGAGTGTTCTGCCTCTCTTTTCCTCTAAGAGTTTGATAGTGTCTGGCCTTACATTTAGGTCTTTAATCCATTTTGAGTTTATTTTTGAGTATGGTGTTAGGGAGTGTTCTAATTTCATACTTTTACATGTACCTGTCCAGTTTTCCCAGCACCACTTATTGAAGAGGCTGTCTTTTCTCCAGTGTATATGCTTGCCTCCTTTATCAAAGATAAGGTGACCATATGTGCGTGGGTTTATCTCTGGGCTTTCTATCCTGTTCCATTGATCTATATTTCTGTTTTTGTGCCAGTACCATACTGTCTTGATTACTGTAGCTTTGTAGTATAGTCTGAAGTCAGAGAGTCTGATTCCTCCAGCTCTGTTTTTTCCCCTCATGACTGCTTTGGCTATTTGGGGTCTTTTGTGTCTCCATACAAATTTTAAGATTTTTTGTTCTAGTTCTGTAAGAAATGCCATTGGTAATTTGATAGGGACTGCCTTGAATCTGTAGATTGCTTTGGGTAGTAGAGTCATTTTCACAATGTTGATTCTTCCAATCCAAGAACATGGTATATCTCTCCATCTATTTGTATCATCTTTAATTTCTTTCATCAGTGTCTTATAATTTTCTGCATACAGGTCTTCTGTCTCCTTAGGTAAGTTTATTCCTAGATATTTTATTCTTTTTGTTGCAATGGTAAATGGGATTGTTTTCTTAATTTCACTTTCAGATTTTTCATCATTAGTGTACAGGAATGCAAGAGATTTCTCTGCATTAATTTTGTATCCTGCTACTTTACCAAATTCATTGATTAGCTCTAGTAGTTTTCTGGTAGCATCTTTAGGATTCGCTATGTATAGTATCATGTCATCTACAAACAATGACAGCTTTCCTTCTTCTTTTCTGATTTGGATTCCTTTTATTTCTTTTTCTTCTCTGATTGCTGTGGCTAAAACTTCCAAAAGTATATTGAATAATGGTGGTGTGAGTGGGCAACCTTGTCTTGTTCGTGATCTTAGTGGAAATGGTTTCAGTTTTTCACCATTGAGGACGATGTTGGCTGTGGGTTTGTCATATAGGGCCTTTATTATGTTGAGGAAAGTTCCCTCTATGCCTACTTTCTGCAGGGCTTTTATGATAAATGGTGTTGAATTTTGTCGAAAGCTTTCTCTGCATCGATTGAGATGATCATATGGTTTTTCTCCTTCAGTTTGTTAATATGGTGTATCACGTTGATTGATTTGCGTATATTGAAGAATCCTTGCATTCCTGGAATAAACCCCACTTGATCATGGTGTATGATCCTTTTAATGTGCTGTTGGATTCTGTTTGCTAGTATTTTGTTGAGGATTTTTGCATCTATGTTCATCAGTGATATTGGCCTGTAGTTTTCTTTCTTTGTGACATCTTTGTCTGGTTTTGGTATCAGGGTGATGGTGGCCTCGTAGAATGAGTTGGGGAGTGTTCCTCCCTCTGCAATATTTTGGAAGAGTTTGAGAAGGATAGGTGTTAGCTCTTCTCTAAATGTTTGTTAGAATTCACCTGTGAAGCCATCTGGTCCTGGGCTTTTGTTTGTTGGAAGATTTTTAATCACATTTTCAATTTCAGTGCTTGTGATTGGTCTGTTCATATTTTGTATTTCTTCCTGGTTCAGTCTCAGCAGGTTGTGCATTTCTAAGAATTTGTCCATTTCTTCCAGGTTGTCCATTTTATTGGCATAGAGTTGCTTGTGGTAAACTCTCATGATCGTTTGTATTTCTGCAGTGTCAGTGGTTACTTCTCCTTTTTCATTTCTAATTCTATTGATTTGAGTCTTCTCCCTTTTTTTCTTGATGAGTCTGGCTAATGGTTTATCAATTTTGTTTATCTTCTCAAAGAACCAGCTTTTAGTTTTAATTGATCTTTGCTATCGTTTCCTTCATTTCTTTTTCATTTATTTCTGATCTGATCTTTATGATTTCTTTCCTTCTACTAACTTTGGGGTTTTTTTGTTCTTCTTTCTCTAGTTGCTTTAGGTGCAAGGTTAGGTTGTTTATTTGAGATATTTGTTTCTTAAGGTAGGATTGTATTGCTATAAACTTCCCTCTTAGAACTGCTTTTGCTGCATCCCATAGGTTTTGGGACGTCGTGTCTCCATTGTCATTTGTTTCTAGGTATTTTTTGATTTCCCCTTTGATTTCTTCTGTGATCACTTCGTTATTAAGTAGTGTATTGTTTAGCCTCCATGTGTTTGTATTTTTTACCGATCTTTTCCTGTAATTGATATCTAGTCTCATAGCACTGTGGTCGGAAAATATACTTGAATATGATTTCAATATTCTTAAATTTACCAAGGCTTGATTTGTGACCCAAGATAAGATCTATCCTGGAGAATGTTCCATGAGCACTTGAGAAAAATGTGTATTCTGTTGTTTTTGGGTGGAATGTCCTATAAATATCAATTAAGTTCATCTTGTTTAATGTATCATTTAAAGCTTGAGTTCCCTTATTTATTTTCATTTTGGATGATCTGTCCATTGGTGAAAGTGGGGTGTTAAGGTCCCCTACTATGATTGTGTTACTGTCAATTGCCCCTTTTATGGCTGTTAGTATTTGCCTTATGTATTGAGGTGCTCCTATGTTGGGTGCATAAATATTAACAATTGTTAAATCTTCTTCTTGGATCAATCCCTTGATCATTATGTAGTGTCCTTGTTTGTCTCCTGTAACAGTCTTTATTTTAAAGTCTATTTTGTCTGATATGAGAATTGCTACTCCAGCTTTCTTTTGATTTCCACTTGCATGGAATATCTTTTTCCATCCCCTCACTTGCAGTCTGTATGTGTCCCTAGGTCTGAAGTGGGTCTCTTGTAGACAGCATATATATGGGTGTTGTTTCTGTATCCATTCAGCCAGTCTGTGTCTTTTGGTGGGAGCATTTAATCCATTTACATTTAAGGTAATTATCGATATGTATGTTCCTATTCCCATTTTCTTAAATGTTTTGGGTTTGTTATTGTAGGTGTTTTCCTTCTCTTGTGTTTCTTGCCTAGAGAAGTTCTTTTAGCATTTGTTGTAAAGCTGGTTTGGTGGTGCTGAACTCTCTCAGCTTTTGCTTGTCTGTAAGGGTTTTAATTTCTCCATCAAATCTGAATGAGATCCTTGCTGGGTAGAGTAATCTTGGTTGTAGGTTTTTCTCCTTCATCACTTTAAATATGTCCTGCCACTCCCTTCTGGCTTGCAGACTTTCTGCTGAAAGAGCAGCTGTTAACCTTATGGAGATTCCCTGGTGTGTTATTTGTTGTTTTTCCCTTGCTGCTTTTAATATGTTTTCTTTATATTTAATTTTTGATAGTTTGATTAATATGTGTCTTGGCATGTTTCTCCTTCGATTTATCCTGTATGGGACTCTCTGTGCTTCCTGGACTTGATTAACTATTTCCTTTCCCATATTAGGGAAGTTTTCAACTATAATCTCTTCAAATATTTTCTCAGTCCCTTTCTTTTTCTCTTCTTCTTCTGGGACCCCTATAATTCGAATGTTGGTGCGTTTAATGTTGTCCCAGAGGTCTCTGAGACTCTCCTCAGTTCTTTTCATTCTTTTTTCTTTATTCTGCTCTGCAGTAGTTATTTCCACTATTTTATCTTCCAGGTCACTTATCCATTCTTCTGCCTCAGTTATTCTGCTATTGATCCCTTCTAGAGTATTTTAAATTTCATTTATTGTGTTGTTCATCGTTGTTTGGTTCCTCTTTAGTTCTTCTAGGTCCTTGTTAAATGTTTCTTGCATTTTGTCTATTCTATTTCCAAGATTTTGGATCATCTTTACTATCATTATTCTGAATTCTTTTTCAGGTAGACTGCCTATTTCCTCTTCATTTGTTAGGTCTGGTGTGTTTTTACCTTGCTCCTTCATCTTCTGTGTGTTTTTCTGTCTTCTCATTTTGCTTATCTTACTGTGCTTGGGGTCTCCTTTTTGCAGGCTGCAGGTTCGTAGTTCCTGTTGTTTTTGGTGTCTGTCCCTAGTGGCTAAGGTTGGTTCAGTGGGTTGTGTAGGCTTCCTGGTGGAGGGGACTAGTGCCTGTGTTCTGGTGGATGGGGCTGGGTCTTGTCTTTCTGGTGGGGAGGTCCACGTCTGGTGGTGTGTTTTGGGGTGTCTGTGGCCTTATTATGATTTTAGGCAGCCTCTCTGCTAACGGATGGGGCTGTGTTCCTGTCTTGCTAGTTGTCTGGCATAGAGCCCCCAAAACAGTGGCTCCTTTAACCCTGTCCTGTGTGAGTGAAGAACGGACGCCCTCAGGCGACCTACACGCAGAGGTGGGGCCACATCCAAAGCTGAACCCCGGGAGCTGTGCGAGCAAAGAAGAGAAAGGGAAATTCCTCCCAGTAGCCTCAGAAGCAGCAGATTAAAGTTTCACAATCAACTTGATGTACCCTGCATCTGTGGAATACCTGAATAGACAACAAATCATCCCAAATTGCGGAGGTGGACTTTGGGAGCAAGATATATTATTTTTTCCCCTTTTCCTCTTTTTGTGAGTGTGTACGTGTATGCTTCTGTGTGAGATTTTGTCTGTATATCTTTGCTTTCACCATTTGTCCTAGGGTTCTGTCCGTCCGTTTTTTGTTTTGTTTTGTTTTTTACTTAAAAAGTTTTTTTCTTAATAATTATTTTTTATTTTAATAACTTTATTTTATTTTATCTTACTTTATTTTATTTTATCCTCTTTCTTTCTTTCTATTTTTTTCTCCCTTTTATTCTGAGTCATGTGGATGAAAGGCTCTTGGTGCTCCAGCCAGGCATCAGAGCTGTGCCTCTGAGGTGGGACAGCCAACTTCAGGACACTGGTCCACAAGAGACCTCCCAGCTCCACATAATACCAAACGGCGAAAATCTCCCAGAGATCTCTACCTCAACACCAAGACCCAGCTTCACTTAGCGACCAGCAAGCTACAGTGCTGGACACACTATGCCAAACAACTTGAAATCATTCCTTTGATATGCATCTCAGCTGTTTGGGGCCAGTATCCTGTGTTTTCACATCCTGAGTTTCCTCCGGGCTCACCAGCTCTCTGTTGCGATGTTGCAATTGCTGATGATTGTGACATCCTTTACTTACTGATATGGCAGGCAATATTTTATTTCTCAGTATCTTTATCAATACACTTTGCTTAATTGTTCTATTGATAAATACTCCAGATTTTTACGTATCAATGCATGCCACCCTTTATTTTTAAAAGGTACATATGATGATGAATTTATGTAATCCATTTTTTCTAAATATTGGGTTGGCCAAAATGTTTCTTTGGGTTTTTCCATAAGGTGGAAAAACCCAAACGAACTTTTTGACTAACCCAATAGATACATGGCTTGTTACTGTGGATGAAAAATGCTGCCTGCCATATCAATAAATAAAGGATGTGCAGCCATCAAGTCATCAGCCATCAAGCCATCCCCAACTGTGCACCCTGAGGGGATTCAGGGTGGAAAAAAGGATACTGGCCCTAGATAGTTAAGGTGCATATCAAAGGAATGTTTTCAGTGAGCCCAGATTCTCGAATCTTCCCACGTGTAGAAAAGCGCTAAATTCATTAACTTGAGATATCTGGTTTTCTTTAATTAACAGTAATCTTTTGATGTTCCACTACCTGGTTTTTATCTCAAAACTCCTGTATATCCTGGCTTCTCCCTTACCTCTTTGGAGCAGTCCCTCAGAGCTACCTGAGAGACAGCCTCCCAAGCTTGAGTCCTCAGAAACTCCGCCAAATAAAACATAATTCTCAACTTTTATATTGGGCATTTTTTCAGTCGATATTACTAATTTTTGCTGCCAAAACCATGAATGAAAACTCAGATTGCCACCTTACAGGGCAAACAAACGTATACAAATTATGTTATTTTCCAAACTGAATTTCTTCTTCTTTTTTTTTTAATCAGTCACCAATTTTACACACATCACTGTATACATGTCAATCCCAATCGCCCAATTCAGCACACCATCATCCCCACCCCACAGCAGTTTTCCCCCCTTGGTGTCCACACGTTTGTTCTCTACATCTGTGTCTCAACTTCTGCCCTGCAAACCGGTTCATCTGTATCATTTTTCTAGGTTTCACATACATGCGTTAATATACGATATTTGTTTTTCTCTTTCTGACTTACTTCACTCTGTATGACAGTCCCTAGATCCATCCATGTCTCAACAAATGACTCAATTTTGTTCCTTTTTATGGCTGAGTAATATTCCATTGTATATATGTACCACAACTTCTTTATCCATTCGTCTGTTGATGGGCATTTAGGTTGCTTCCATGACCTGGCTATTGTAAATAGTGCTGCAATGAACATTCGGGTGCATGTGTCTTTTTGAATTATGGTTTTCTCTGGGTATATGCCCAGTAGTGGGATTGCTGGGTCATATGGTAATTCTATTTTTAGTTTTTTAAGGAACCTCCATATTGTTCTCCATAGTGGCTGTATCAATTTACATTCCCACCAACAGTGCAAGAGGGTTCCCTTTTCTCCACACCTTCTCCAGCATTTGTTGTTTGGTGATTTTCTGATGATGCCCATTCTAACTGCTGTGAGGTGAAACCTCATTGTAGTTTTGATTTGCATTTCTCTAATAATTAGTGACGTTGAGCATGTTTTCATGTGCTTCTTGGCCATCTATATGTCTTCTTTGGAAAAATATCTGTTTAGGTCTTCTGCCCGTTTTTGGATTGGGTTGTTTGTTTCTTTAATATTGAGCTGAATGAGCTGTTTATATATTTTGGAAATTAATCCTTTGTCCGTTGATTTGTTTGCAAATATATTCTCCCATTCTGAGGGTTGTCTTTTGGTCTTGTTTATGGTTTCCTTTGCTGTGCAAAAGCTTTGAAGTTTCATTAGGTCCCATTTGTTTATTTTTGTTTTTATTTCCATTTCTCTAGGAGGTGGATCAAAAAAGATCTTGCTGTGATTTATGTCAAAGAGTGTTCTTCCTATGTTTTCCTCTAAGAGTTTTATAGTGTCCAGTCTTACATTTAGGTCTCGAAGCCATTTTGAGTTTATTTTTGTGTATGGTGTTAGGGAGTATTCTAATTTCATTCTTTTACATGTAGCTGTCCAGTTTTCCCAGCACCACTTATTGAAGAGACTGTCTTTTCTCCATTGTATATCTTTGCCTCCTTTGTCATAGATTAGTTGACCATAGGTGCGTGGGTTTATCTCTGGGCTTTCTATCTTGTTCCATTGATCTATGTTTCTGTTTTTGTGCCAGTACTATATTGTCTTGATTACTGTAGCTTTGTAGTATAGTCTGAAGTCAGGGAGTCTGATTCCTCCAGCTCCGTTTTTTTCCCTCAAGACTGCTTTGGCTATTCGGGGTCTTTTGTGTCTCCATACAGATTTTAAGATGATTTGTTCTAGTTCTGTAAAAAATGCCATTGGTAATTTGATGGGGATTGCATTGAATCTGTAAATTGCTTTGGGTAGTATAGTCATTTTCACAATGTTGATTCTTCCAATCCAAGAACATGGTATATCTCTCCATCTGTTGGTATCATCTTTAATTTCTTTCATCAGTGTCTTATAGTTTTCTGCATACAGGTCTTTTGTCTCCCTAGGTAGGTGTATTCCTAGGTATTTTATTCTTTTTGTTGCATTGGTAAATGGGAGTGTTTCCATAATTTCTCTTTCAGATTTTTCATCATTAGTGTATAGGAATGCAAGAGATTTCTGTGCATTAATTTTGTATCCTGCAACTTTACCAAATTCATTGATTAGCTCTAGTAGTTTTCTGGTGGCATTTTTAGGATTCTCTGTGTATAGTATCATGTCATCTGCAAACAGTGACAGTTTTACTTCTTCTTTTCCAATTTGTATTCCTTTTATTTCTTTTTCTTTTCTGATTGCCGTGGCTAGGACTTCCAAAACTATGTGGAATAATAGTGGTGAGAGTGGACATCCTCGTCTCGTTCCCGATCTTAGAGGAAATGCTTTCAGTTTTTCCCTGTTGAGAATAATGTTTGCTGTGGGTTTGTCGTATATAGCCTTTATTATGTTGAGGTAGGTTCCCTCTAGGCCCACTTTCCGGAGAGTTTTTATCATAAATGGGTGTTGAATTTTGGGAGAATTGGAAGCATTGAATTTTCTGCATCTATTGAGATGATCATATGGTTTTTATTCTTCAGTTTGTTAATATGGTGTATCACATTGACTGATTTGCGTATATTGAAGAATCCTTGCATCCCTGGGATAAATCCCACTTGATCGTGGTGTATGATCCTTTTAATGTGTTGTTGGATTCTGTTTGCTAGTATTTTGTTGAGGATTTTTGCATCTATATTCATGAGTGATATTGGTCTGTAATTTTCTCTTTTTGTAGTATCTTTGTCTGGTTTTGGTATCAGGGTGATGGTGGCCTCATAGAATGAGTTTGGGAGTGTTCCTTCCTCTGCAATTTTTTGGAAGAGTTTGAGAAGGATGGGTGTTAGCTCTTCTCTAAATGTTTGATAGAATTCACCTGTGAAGCCATCTGGTCCTGGACTTTTGTTTGTTGGAAGATTTTTAATCACAGTTTCAATTTCATTACTTGTGATTGGTCTGTTCATATTTTCTATTTCTTCCTGGTTCAGTCTTGGAAGGTTATACCTTCTCTAAGAATGTGTCCATTTCTTCCAGGTTGTCCATTTTATTGGCATAGAGTTGCTTGTAGTAGTCTCTTAGGATGCTTTGTATTTCTGCGGTGTCTGTTGTAACTTCTCCTTTTTCATTTCTCATTTTATTGATTTGAGTCCTCTCCCTCTTTTTCTTGATGAGTCTGGCTAATGGCTTATCAATTTTGTTTATCTTCTCAAAGAACGACCTTTTAGTTTATTGATCTTTGCTCTTGTTTCCTTTGTTTCTTTTTCATTTATTTCTGCTCTAATCTTTATGATTTCTTTCCTTCTGTAAACTTTGGGTTTTGTTTGTTCTTCTTCTCTAGTTCCTTTAGGTGTAAGGTTAGATTGTTTACTTGAGATTTTTCTTGTTTCTTTAGGTAGGCTTGTAGAGCTATAAACGTCCCTCTTACAACTGCTTTTGCTGCATCCCATAGGTTTTGGGCCGTCGTGTTTTCATTGTCATTCCTCTCTAGGTATTTTTTGATTTCCTCTTTGATTTCTTCAGTGATCTCTTGGTTATTTAGTAACGTATTGTTTAGCCTCCATGTGTTTGTCTTTTTTACATTTTTTCCCCTGTAATTGATTTCTAATCTCATAGCGTTGTGGTCAGAAAAGATGCTTGATATGATTTCAATTTTCTTAAATTTACTGAGGCTTGATTTGTGACCCAGGATGTGATCTATCCTGGAGAATGTTCCGTACACACTTGAGAAGAAAGTGTAATCTGCTGTTTTTGGATGGAATGTCCTATAAATATCAATTAAATCTATCTGGTCTATTGTGTCATTTAAAGCTTCTGTTTCCTTATTTATTTTCATTTGGGATGATCTGTCCATTGGTGTCAGTGAGGTGTTAAAGTCCCCCACTATTACTGTGTTACTGTCGATTTCCTCTTTTATAGCTGTTAGCAGTTGCCTTATGTATTGAGGTGCTCCTATGTTGGGTGCATATGTCTTTATAATTGTTATATCTTCTTCTTGGATTGATCCCTTGATCATTATGTAGTGTCCTTCCTTGTCTCTTGTAACATTCTTTATTTTAAAGTCTATTTTATCTGATATGAGTATAGCTACTCCAGCTTTCTTTTGATTTCCATTTGCATGGAATATCTTTTTCCATCCCCTCACTTTCAGTCTGTATGTGTCCCTAGGTCTGAAGTGGGTCTCTTGTAGACAGCATATATATGGGTCTTGTTTTTGTATCCATTCAGCCAGTCTATGTCTTTTGGTTGGGGCATTTAATCCATTCACGTTTAAGGTAATTATCGATATGTATGTTCCTATGACCACTTTCTTAATTGTTTTGGGTTTGTTTTTGTAGGTCCTTTTCTTCTCTTGTGTTTCCCACTTAGAGAAGTTCCTTTAGCATTTGTTGTAGAGCTGGTTTGGTGGTGCTGAATTCTCTTAGCTTTTGCTTGTCTGTAAAGGTTTTGATTTCTCCATCAAATCTAAATGAGATCCTTGCTGGGTAGAGTAATCTTGGTTGTAGGTTCTTCCCTTTCATCACTTTAAGTATATCATGCCACTCCCTTCTGGCTTGCAGAGTTTCTGCTGAGAAATCAGCTGTTAACCTTATGGGAGTTCCCTTGTATGTTATTTGTCGTTTTTCCCTTGCTGCTTTCAATAATTTTTCTTTGTCTTTAATTTTTGCCACTTTGATTACTATGTGTCTCGGCGTGTTTCTCCTTGGGTTTATTCTGTATGGGACTCTCTGCGCTTCCTGGACTTGGATGGCTATTTCCTTTCCCATGTTAGGGAAGTTTTCGACTATAATCTCTTCAAATATTTTCTCTGGTCCTTTCTCTCTCTCTTCTCCTTCTGGGACCCCTATAATGCGAATGTTGTTGCTTTTAATGTTGTCCCAGAGGTCTCTTAGGCTGGCTTCATTTCTTTTCATTCTTTTTTCTTTAGTCTGTTCCATAGCAGTGAATTCCACCATTCTGTCTTCCAGGTCACTTATCCGTTCTTCTGCCTCAGTTATTCTACTATTGATTCCTTCTAGTGTAGTTTTCATTTCAGTTATTGTATTGGTCATCTCTGTTTGTTTGTTCTTTAATTCTTCTAGGTCTTTGTTAATTATTTCTTGCATCTTCTCAATCTTTGCCTCCATTCTTATTCCGAGGTCCTGGATCATCTTCACTATCATTATTCTGAATTCTTTTTCTGGAAGGTTGCCTATCTCCACTTCATTGAGTTGTTTTTCTGGGGTTTTTTCTTGTTCCTTCATCTGGTACAAAGCCCTCTGCCTTTTCATCTTCTCTATCTTTCTGTAACTGTGGTTTTTGGTCCACAGGCTGCAGGATTGTAGTTTTTCTTGCTTCTGCTCCTCATTGTAGTTTTGATTTGCATTTCCCTGATGATTAGTGATGTTGAGCATCTTTTCACGTGCCTGGTGGCCATCTGTATGTCTTCTTTGGAAAAATGTCTACTCAGATCCTCTGCCCATTTTTTAATCTTTTTTTTTTTTGATATTGAATTGTATGACTTCTTTGTATATTTTGGACCCCTTATTGAATACATTATCTGCAAATATCTTCTCCAATTCAGTAGGTGGTCTTTTTGTTTTGTTAATAGTTTCCTTTGCTGTGCAAAAACTATGTAGTTTGATGTGGTCCCACTTCTTTAGTTTTGCCTGTTTCCCTTGCCTGAGGAGACATATCCAAAAAAAATTACTAAGACCGATATTGAAGAGGGTACTGCCTATGTTTTCTTCTAGAAGTTTTATGGTTTCAGGTCTCACATATAAGTCTTTAATCCATTTTGGTTTTTTGGTTATTTTCTTAAATTAATTTATTTATTTTTGACTGTGTTGGGTCTTTGTTGCTGCACGCGGGCTTTCTCTAGTTGCGGCAAGTGGGGGCTACTCTTTGTTGTGGTGCGCGGGCTTCTCATTGTGGCAGCTTCTCTTGTTGTGGAGCGAGCGCTCGCTCTAGGCACACGGGCTTCAGCAGTTGTGGCACGCGGGCTCTAGAGCGCAGGCTCAGTAGTTGTGGCACACAGGCTTAGTTGCTCCGTGGCATGTGGATCTTCCTGGACCAGGGCTCAAACCTGTGTCCCCTGCATTGGCAGGAGGATTCTTAACCACTGTGCCACTAAGGACGTCCTTTTAATCCATTTTGAACTTGTTTTTGTGCATGGTGTGAGAGAGCAGTCCAGTTTCATTATTTTTCATGTAGCTGCCCAGTTTTCACAACACCATTTGTTGAAGAAGCTGTCTTTCCCCCACTGT
Organism: Balaenoptera acutorostrata; assembly: GCF_949987535.1. Taxonomy (NCBI): domain Eukaryota; kingdom Metazoa; phylum Chordata; class Mammalia; order Artiodactyla; family Balaenopteridae; genus Balaenoptera; species Balaenoptera acutorostrata. The sequence goes on along the minus strand of NW_026645824.1, from coordinate 110,810 downwards.
ATATTCTTGGCCCTTTGTCATAGATTAATTGCCCATATAAATGTAGATGCATTTCTGGGCTCTCTATTATGTGCCATTGATCCATGTATCCATTTTTGTGCCAGTACCACACTGTTTTGAATACTGTAGCTTTATAATATAGTTTGAAATCAGGGAGCATGATACCTCCAGCTTTGTTCTTCTTTCTCAAGACTGTTTTGGCTATTTAGGGTCTTTTGTGTTTCCATACAAACTTTAGAATTATTCTAGTTCTATGAAGAATGCCATTGGCATTTTGTACTTATTTTAAAATCTATTCACAGCAAATTTCATTAAACATACTCACACACCAAATTCTTTTGTTTTTTTGCTTTCCCACTAAGGATTTATAATTCAGCAAATAGTTACACATTTGATTACAGAAAAACAGGGAGGTGGGTTTCTTTCTGTTCAACAAAAATAGAACATGAGTCACACATGCAAGCCACTTCTGAAATTTTTAATTTTCTAGCAGCCACATTAAAAAGTGATAAAGGAACAGGTAAAATTAATTTTAATAATATATTTTATTTCATCTAATATATATACACATTATTGTCATTTCAAACCTGTAGTCTATATAAAAAAACTATTAACAAGCTATTTTACGTTTCTGTTTTGTACTAAGTCTTCACAGCCCAGTGCATATTGTAATTGACACTTATGTCACATCTCAATTTGGACTTGCCATGTTTCAAGTGCTCAATAGCCACATGTGGCTGGTGGCTACACACTGACAGTGCACATCTAAGATAACAAGTATGTTTCTACAGAACATCTTTAATCTTGAACTTGTCCTATATTATTTTCCCTGTCTGAATGTAGAATAACCCACAAAGAAAAAATAGGTCGGACTTCCCTGGTGGCGCAGTGGTTAAGAATCCACCTGCCAATGCAGGGGACACGGGTTCGAGCCCTGGTCCAGGAAATTCCCACATGCCGCGGAGCAACTAAGCCCGTGTGCCACAACCACTGAGCCTGCGCTCTAGAGCCCGCAAGCCACAGCTACTGAGCCCGTGTGCCACAACTACTGAAGCCTGTGTGCCTAGAGCCCGTGCTCTGCAACGAGAAGCCACTGCAATGAGAAACCTAATTTTTTTTTAAAATAGGTAATATGGGTAATGACTCACAGAGAGAATACCAAAACATCAGGAAATATTATTATTACCTTATATCACAACTATATTATTACATCAATAACATATTGAAACTATATTATATCAAAAGAATAAGGTATCTGAGAACCAGTACTGTATGTTTAGTGGCACTTACTGCTCAATAAGTATTGTGGAAAATTTCCTAGGAGACCAGTCTCATTTGAGACTGATATAGATAAGCCATCATGTACTTACAAATTATGTTGGACCACGCTGGAGAGGAAAAACATGTAAATAAACAACATTCCACTCTGCTAAACTATTTCTCTCAACCACTTCAATGCCACCAGTCTCACCAAGCCAGAAATAGGGGAAGCCGTCTTTTCAGGTCCCATTTATAATTCGTCAGCACAAGTTTCACTGCCCCCTCAATAAACACTCTTGCACCTGGAATTTTCCTCTATTCTACTTTAATTAATGATACAGGGTAAACCTTATTACATTCCGGAAAGGTCCACCTAAGAACTTTCAAACTCTGAAAATCTTATTTCTGAAACACGGTTCTTTCCTTTCTTCTACGCCTACTAAATCTACTCTTTGTCCATAGTATAACCTCTGACCTATCATCCCTAACTTTTTGTTATTCACCTCCATTCTGGTTTTATTTGTTTTTCTCCCAGCCTGAGCAATCATTTCAAATACAGCCTCACATCATCTTTTTTTTTCCAGTCAGGTTTATTTTTACAAACCTTTACTTCTGTATTAAACAGTTTTCTCCATTCTACCCTCAGACTTCTGAACCTTCCTGCACATGGTCATGTATATGCTTGCCAAGCACATACACAGTATATCAAAAGTCCTCAGAATTCTATTCTCAAGCACCGTATTTTCTTCCCTTGTATTTTCCCTGTGGAAAATTTCAATTTTCCATGGTAACCGGCAAAACCGGTACTTTGAGAAGAAAGCAGACCCAAGATCTCAAAGCTAAAAAGAAGTGATGGAGCATGGATTTAAGATTAAATGGTCTGTCTTCAGATCCTAAGCTCTTAACCACTAATTCTGTAAGATTTCATATATGTAAAATTCTAGAAAATGCAAACTAATTACAGTAACAGAAAGCAGACCGAGGGTTGCCTGGATATGAGGGAGGAAGTGGGGAGGAGAGAAGAATATCAGGGAGAGGCAGAAGAAAGGGGTTACAAAGAGGTACAAGAAAACCTTGGGGACAGGTGTTCTTTATCTTGACCGTGCCATTGGTTTCAGAGGTGTATGTGCCGAAACTTACCAAACTGTACATTTTGAATATATGCAGTTTATTTGATGGCAATAAATTTGATTTTTTTAAGTAAGCAAAATTAGAAAGCATGGTATTAGAACAGGAATAAACCAACAGACGTTTGCCACAGAAATGCAAGCCCAGACACACACACTCACACCATTTAGTGACCCATACACATATAAACAGAGGTGACACTGTAATCAGTGAGGAAAGCACAGAGTATCTGATAAACTGTTTTTAGACAACTGGCTACCCATACTGGGGGAGGGGGGAAGAACCCTGACTCATATCATACACAAAAATGAATTCTAGATGAATTAAAGCTTTATATATAGAAAGCAAATCTTTAAAACTTTTAGAAAGAAAGATACTGTTTAAGTATCTTTTAAGACAGGGCAGCATGGAAGGATTTTTTTTTTTTAAAGACCCAGAAAGGATACATCGTAAAGAAGAAATACTGGTAAAGCCAACTGCGTTAAAATTCAAAACTCCTACACGTCATTTACCATCTTAAAATGTTTTAGTATTTTACCTATATTTTAAGTGCCTGAAATAGTTCTTAGTACACATACTACTAAGGAAAATAGAGGCATATTTATACTAACTTTTTTTTTTAATTTATTTTATTTTATTTATTTTTATTTTTGGCTGTGTTGGGTTTTCGCTGCTGTGCACGGGCTTTCTCTAGTTACAGCGAGCAGGGGCTACTCTTTATCGCAGTGTGTGGGCTTTTCATTGTAGTGGCTTCTCTTGTGGCAGAGCATGGGCTCCAGGCGCACGGGATTCAGCAGTTTTGGCACGCAGGCTCAGTAGCTGTGGCTCATGAGCTCTAGAGCGCAGGCTCAGCAGTTGTGGCGCACAGACTTTGTTGCTCCACGGCATGTGGGATCTTCCTGGACCAGGGATCGAACCCGTGTCCCCTGTATTGGCAGGCGGATTCTTAACCACTGCGCCACCAGGGAAGTCCCTACACTAGCTTTTGAAAATGTTGACATTTTGTGAACTGGTCAAAATAAATATGATGCAATACTGAACTTCAATTTTCAAAATGTATGACCATTTACAATCACTCCAAAAAAATTAAATACCTAGGTATAAATCTAACAAAACATGTATAGGCTCTGTATGCTGAAAATTACAAACGGCTAATGAAAGCAACTGAAGAAGATCTAAATGAGTTCTTCCCATGAATAGTATATGAAATGGAAACTTGACATGTGTAAAGATAGCCAATCTACTTAAATTTTTCCTCAAAGATGAGGAAAAAGAAAAGATTACTCAGCAGTGACCAAAAAAAAAAAAAGTGTTTTACTGACAAACAGTAGAACTACAATAAGCCAAGCCCAGCGAATCCAAAAGATGTTACATTACAAATTTCCAGTTTTGGTGTCTGAATTCAGCACTAGAGAGCTCAGAGCAAGAATTAAAATCCAATGCAGAACAAAGATGGAATACATGATCACCACTGAGTTCTCCAATGGTCCTTTCTAAAGTGCAAGGTGACAAAATTCCTTAAGTTACCCCCAGTTTTCCTTCATCTACCTATTAAAATCAGAAACACTCCACTATGCAAAGAAGGAAAAAAGGTCCAGAAGGGAAATGTCAGAACAGACTGAATATTTATTCAATAGGGAGAAAAGAACTGCCACCACAGAGCAAAGATTCTTGTGAATAGGAAATTCAACGACCAGGCTGTCGAGATGCCAGAAGAACTCACTGACCCTGATCCACCTGGCGTTTGTTGAGGCTCAGCTCCAGCCGGCCTACGTGGCTACTAGTCCCATCTGACAGCATCAGATGTGGCTCCTATTAGTGAACCCACTGCAGGGCATCCATCAGCCAGGGCGAGTCAAGAGGGAGCTCCTTGAACCCTCTGACCCGCTGCACAGTTAAAGAGGTCAAAGTCTTAGAAAGTACACATGCCAGAAATCTAAAAATAAATAAATCTCATGCCAAGTCATTTCTACCTCATTCCTACATTCTAGTTTGTATTCTGTATACTATATATTCCACTTCTAATATGTATTCTATATATCCCAATAACCACAAGCAAAAGAACAAAGCAACTCACCTTAAAAACATTTTACCCAATACCCTTGAAATACACTATTAAATTCTTATTGCAGAAGTCAAAAGCCCAAACATTTAAACCTGTAGATAAGCTTGAACTGCCTTGTCTCTCAGTTCTTCTCAGCATTAATTTCAGAAAAATGAAAGGCTTTCCATCTGTGGGTCAGGAATCAGAATACAGCAGGAAAACGTCCCTCATCACTTCTAAGTGTTTCTCATTCTGATGGGACCAACGTCTCAGGATAATAACTGTGAGGCCTCATATTGCTGCTTCTTTACCAAAAGTACCCAGATGCCCCAGCTGCACTTTTACGTTAGATCCCTGACTCTGCTAAGCGACCCGGAAATGGGCCTGCACTAACCACTCATAAATACCCGCATGCCGATTTGAGGGAATGTCAGGTATGAGACCCACAAGAATTGGTGACTGAAAAAGGTAAAGAATGAAAACTCCTGTTATAAACATACAAACCTTTGGTGTTACTGCAGTGGGAAATGCAGGTTTTCATATTAAAAATATTTCATATCACAAATATTAGCCACAGAAACTACCCAAGCCCACAGTCTAATTACTAAGTGATCTTTTCAATTCAAATCACCTGTGTACACTTTTTCTTGATCTGCTTTTTCATGCAATGCAGAATTTAAATGGGCTAGTCTGGAGAGCTGAGATAAAAATAACCACAAAAACCACTTTGCTACTACTAGATTAATTGTTCTGAATTCTACACTGATCTTTTGGTTTGGTGTGAACTAAATTCAGAGTATAATTTTGCGTGAGGTCCGTATTTTGCAAACCACAAAAAACATATTCAGGAAAACCCCTCACAGACTAGCAGGACACACAGTCATCACCCTAACACCATTCTTGGCAGGAGGAATAAGACCTTTTTTACTCACATCAACTGAGCTGGAGGAACAGCATCTAACCAGCTTGCCAAGCATCAAGGTCTGTGGCAAACAGGTTATGCCAACTTCAACAAAATCAGAAGGTTTTTCCTCCACAAGACTTTCTCTACCAAAGGACATGAACAGAAAAATGGCTATCTTGCTGTTTTGGCCTTTTATTTCTGACCACAAAAGTATTAATTATCTCAACCCATCTTAACCTTCTTTTGTTTTACATCAATAAACAGATCTACCTAAGAGCACATTAGCACTAGTAACTGCATGCCAGTGACAATGGCATGTTTCCTATAATTCCTCTTTTGCAATTATATGACTCACTGCCTTTCTAACTCTCTGACCACACCTTTTCAGTTTTCTTCACTGGATCCTCTGTCATTTCCCCCTCTTTACATCTCACTCGATACAACCTTCCTCTGGAGAAACCAATTCATCCCTAAGGCTTTAGCCACTACCCCCATAATGACAGCTTCCTAATATTTATTCCTAGCCTATTCCTAGCCCCAACCAGTTCTAAAAACCTGAGATTCTAACAAAAGTTTCTGCTTTCACTGAATATTTAGTTTAGAATGAGCTTTTTTTGTTTTAATCTTTTCTTTTAAAGGACCATTAAAGATCACCTAATGTGGTCACACATAAATGTAAGTTAAATCTGAGTACTGTCTACTATATTATTTTCTGCATTTTTCCTGTATTTCATAAATTTTTTTTTTTAATTTATGTATTTATTTATTTGGCTGTGTTGGGTCTTTGTTGTTGAGCGTGGGCTTTTTTTTAGTTGCGGCGAGCGGGGGCTACTCTTAGTTGCGGTACGCGGGCTTCTCATTGCGGTGGATTCTCTTGTTGCGGAGCACGGGCTCTAGGCGCGTGGGCTTCAGTAGTTGTGGCACATGGGCTCAGTAGCTGTGGCTCACGGGCTCTAGAGCGCAGGCTCAGTAGTTGTGGCGCACGGGCTTAGTTGCTCTGCGGCATGTGGGATCTTCCTGGACCAGGGCTCGAACCCGTGTCCCCTGCTTTGGCAGGCGGATTCTTAACCACTGCGCCACCAGGGAAGTCCCCATAAACTTTTAAAAAGGTAAATAATCTAAACTACTCCTAATTTTAAAGCTGAGGAAATCAAAGCCGAAACTAAGTGACTTGCCGAAGATCACTAAGTATAATTTCCTATCACCACATCTCCCACTGTTCCCATCTAGAAAGGAGGATGACTGAAGGGCATTGGGTCATGAGGCTGAGAGTGTACACAAGCAGACCTTTTTAAAAGGCTATTTCAACTGCACTGAGTTCTGTCTGACATCCCAACAAAAGGTTGAAGAGCTCAGAGAAACTTGCAAAAGGCCACAGGCAGAGATGTGTCATTCAACACTGCACAGTTTATCTGTACAAAGGTGGGGAGAGGGCTACAAAGTTATCATCTAAAAAAACCAGTGGTGATATTTTAAACCCACTGATATTTAATATTCACCTCCAAATTCAGATGAGAACTTCATAATTTAAAAAATCTATTCTAGCCACATTAAACATCTATTCTAACCTTAGGAAGTTGGTATTATTATTATTCTCAGTGACAGATGAGAAAATGGAGGATTACAGAGGTAAAATAACTCATCCAAGGTCACATAACTAATAAATGTAGAAGGCTATTTCAAGCCTAGGTCTGACTCCAAAGCCCATGCTTTGACCACAGTGCTACTAAATCCAGACCACCTCTGTGAAGGTCAACCGATTAAAGGAGATGTTCATAAAACTGGAGCAATTCCATAGATACTATACACTGCCCAACACAAAAGGACCTCATTCCATGGACCCTGAACAGGAAAAACACCAGGTCTTTTCCCACATCCCGTTTTTCCTTCAAGAATTTTAAAATTAAAAAAACAAAAACCAAAAAACTCCTGAATCCATGTTCTTTTTCATATGTGCTTAATTTTGTGATTTGAGAGCTGGATGAAAGTCTAGGGTAGCTTCAGAGAGGAGGATGAGATCGATAAAGAGCAATTATAGGGGGCCTCCCTGGTGGCGCAGTGGTTAAGAATCCTCCTGCCAATGCAGGAGGCACAGGATCGAGCCCTGGTCTGGGAAGATCCCACATGCCGCGGAGCAACTAAGCCCGTGCGCCACAACTACTGAGCCTGTGCTCTAGAGCCTGCGAGCCACAACTAATGAGCCCGCGTACCACAACTACTGAAACCTGCAAGCCTAGAGCTTGTGCTCTGCAACAAGAGAAGCCACCGCAATGAGAAGCCTGTGCACCACAACAAAGAGTAGCCCTTGCTCGCCGCAACTAGAGAAAGCCTGCGCGCAGCAACGAAGACCTAATGCAGCCAAAAATAAATAAATAAAATTATTTTTTTAAAAAAGAGCAATTATAGGAACAGAAAGATAGCAATTACAGAAATAGGTGAGAACTTTCAAAGAGCTGGTTCAAACTGTCTTTTATGGGATCCAACAGGAGAAAGCTGCTTTGGAAAGAGTGAGCCTTGTCAAGTGTCACCAGAGTAATTTAAGAAAAAATAGCAAATCCTGATAAACAGGCATATAACATTCATATAATCACCCCAAATTCAAAAGGAAGTTAGCTTTTCTACTGTTATCTTTTAGAATGAGACCCTTATATTTGAGCAGTTGTCCTAATAACTTACAGGGGTAATTGCTGAAACTCAGTTAGTCCTAAAAACAAATATAAAAACCATCCAAGAATGATCACAAATACAGTCTTTGTTCTCTATGGTACAAGAAACCAATCACAAGCCCATCTGTGTGAGACCTAGCTAATAAGAACACTATTTCAGAGGGGGGTACAAAGAGAAGGATGGGTTGCCAAGGGGAAGAAGTCATCTATTAGACTGTGACAAGCTTTTAAGTGTTTGCATTATCATTAACCAACTGCCTGGTTCCCTGGTTCCCACACCTGCCACCTCCATCCAAAACTATCACAGCAGCACTTGGCAACAGGCTCAGCTCCAAAACACTGGCGCCCTCTTCTGACCCTTTTGTAGTACTGCATTCATGCCAGGCACTGATGTGAAAATCTCTAATAAAGCCACAAATTAATAAATTTGCAGGTAACATTTTCCAGATAATTCTGTATTTGCAATTCCCTGAATAAACCTTAATTTAGCTTGATAAAAATGTTAAATAGCAGACCTTCTATATAAAATTTATGCCAATGAAAAGAAAAGCAACAATGTTCTCTTACCGTTTTAACAGTTTACATATATTAGCTGATAGTATTACAAGAATTAGAAGGATGCCAAAAACTGACAGACAAAGACCTTACTATGTGCCAGGCACTAGGAGTGAATAAATTAGTTTAATGCTAACAACCTAATGAGGCAGGAACTCCTCTTCATCTTACAGGTGTAAAACGAGGCACAATGAACTTAAGTAATGTGCCCAGGGACCCTGCACCTGGTAGCAAGTGGTAAAACTGAAGTTCACACTCAGTAACTGTGACTCCAGAGCCAGAGCCTTATTTACCCCAAAATATCCCTCTGAGGTATCATGATGAAAAGAAACGTGATCAAAATAGAAAAAGTATAAGTTGTAAGGAAAATTATAAATACATCATCCAAATCTCTCATTTTCAACAAAATCCCTAACTGTAAAAAAATAAAATACTACATGAAACATTTTGGTCATTTTCCCATTCCCCCTCGCTTGAAGATTCTGAACTTCTGGGTCTAAGATGTTTTTATGCCTTCTTTTTACTACCCATTCCTTTCTTCATTACACTATGCCTTTATTTATCTATTATCTTGTTCTTTAAAAGAAAAGAAAAAATTAATCCATACTATACACTTTATTTTTCTTCTATACAGCAGAACTGCTTACCTATTCCCACCTAAATTCTCTATTTCATTGAGATCTTTAGAAAATATTTTCCTTAAGACAGTAAATCCAAATAGCATCATCAATTCCTTCTCATTGCAAATATGATAGATTCTCATCTGCCTGGAATTATTTAGTGTGTTCCTACCTCTAATCAAGGCTGGCAGACTAGATAATCTTCTAATATTTCTAAAAATGCTAACTTTATTTTCAAACAGGACATGAAGGCACGTGTCTAATCATCTGCAGTTCAAAACAAGATTTATCTCAAACATTTCTAGATTCCACAGTTTGCCTACTTAAAGCTATTCATAATACCAAAAATTAAGGACACTTAATAACCCAACACAGGCTGACCAAGCTCACTCCCATTCATGACTGAAAGATTTACCACGGGTGAAAACAAATGCTTTTACAACTATCGTTTCATTTCGTAACATTCGTTTAAAGTCTACTTAGAAGCACAGACTTAGTCAAAGTCTGAAGTATCAGAAACATATATTAACTGCACCGGTTTAATTTGTTAGATACAAGAACAATAGAAACAAGATGGTTATAGTTTAGTACTATAACTGACCACATCGCTAAAGAATCCATCCTAACATTATTCATAGCTCCCGTATCTCAACACAACAAGAAGTGCACAGGTAACACACAAGAATAGGTGCCAAGGAATGGGCTCCGTGCAAATCCCACACCTCCTTTTACCTCGTTCTGCAGGATGGCAGCCCTCGAGGCTCCTTAGCAGTCAAGGACTCCTTCAGCACTTCAGTGTGTTGCTTGCTGTCTGAGAACTGGTTGGTGAGTGTTTCTAGCTTTGTCTGTAGGGCTAGTAGTTCTGTGTCCTTTCTGGACAGCTCCTGCTTCACCTGACCAATCTAGAGAAGAAGAAAAAGCAGTGTAAGGAAGAAAGAAATAAAACCACCACCTCTGATCTGGATCTTTGACAGATCCACGTCAAGATATACAGCATTAACTTTATGACAGGACACAATTCATCTTTTTGCACCATCTAATCTTAGCTGACCCCCCCCCCACACACACACAAAAAAACAAAGCTTATTCAACTAATAGCAAAATTTCCAGTTTTCATTTATTGTCTCCCCTAAACTTTTGAAATCCATTGGAAAAGGAATGGAAGAAGAAAAATCCCAATTCACTTAGATGACTATGAGACAGCAGTAAGCATCTGAACACGACTAAAGCAATTTTCATCTTATTAAGTCATAAGAAACTTCAAATCATACAGCAGGATTAGTGTAGATGGAATACAGAAAGAAAAAAGAAACTTCCTACTATTGCTATTTAAACTCAAAAGCTGCACATTTATTTTTTCATTGTTTTTTTTTTCATTCTCAAATGAAAGTGTACATAAAGTCCTTCTTAAAAAGCCACTTTAGTGTTATAAGGCATTATAAACAAGTGCTTTCTAAAAATTATACAATTTTGAGGAGTTAGGGGTACTGACCTAAAAGAAAGATTCCACCTACAAAGTTATATTACGTACAACATGTCATATCAACTAAATGGATAAAAGTATATAACCTAAATAAAGAACGCATAAAATCTCATTCTCTAAGAATCTACATGTGTAATCAAATTTGAATTACTCTGACAGAGTAATCCATACATCAACAGGTGCCACTCACTCCCCCAGAAATTTTTCTCATCTTAACTTAGAAAACATTTAACATCAAACATCTCCTTTACATTTCTACCGTGTTTCTAAGAATGTTTACTCTTTTATTCTAAATGTAAGCCAAATTAACAGAAATCATATCTGTTTTTACATTGTATCTACTGCCTAAGCAAGGTAGCTATGCACTCAAATATAGACTCTTGGAAGTATAAATTTCACAAGAAGTCAGTAATCTCAGTACCACTGATGAAACAAAAAATACTTTTTAAAAAGTTGAATGTATCTAAAGTATTTTGACTGAAATAATCTTAGGCATAAGGGACAAAGTTTTTGAGAACAATTTCCCATGAGAAAGTATGAAATAAATTTTACTGTAATTAAAATTACTTTTAAGGAGGACTAAAAATAAACTTATAATTTACTGTTCTGTTTCATCAGGAAGACAAGCATTTTTCTCATATGCATGAAATCTCTACTTACAAATAGAATATTCATTCATTCAACAAACATTTCTGTGTGCTCACTGTATGCAAAATACTCGCAGCTGCTAAGGACATCACTGGAAGATAGCTGTAAACAGCAGCTACTTCCATCCTGTAACACAGATACGTACCCAGGAGCTGCCACATACTGTAATGGTGTAGCATCTTTCATGACATCCCTTTACCAACATCCCACCCCTAACAAACAGAATGCACTAAAAACGCACTGGTGGTATGAATGAATAGTCAGGAGAAACGTTCAAAATGTTCTCACCTCATCAGCTAAAGAACTATGGCTTAAAGATTACTCAAATTTCCAGCTACCTCTAGACCATGTGATCAAAAATAAATATAAAATCTCAGTTTCCTCATCATCTGCATTACTAAATAATCCTCAAATAATGCTATACTGACCATAAAGACTGAGAAAAAGAAGAAAATATCCTAAATAGAAGAGTTTAGAAGCACAAATTTTCCTTAAAAGTTAGGAGCATAAGGCTTTTGCAGTCAATCCCATGTGAGAACGAACGAGTGTGTCTTCTTGGGTAACTACCTCTCTAAGCCTTGGTTTCCTAATCAGTAAGATGGAGAAAGCAAACCAGTGCCACTGTACTGCGTACAGATTAAACCAAAAAAATGTAGAGAATGTTTAGCCTGTTGTTCGACACAAAAAGAAATTAATAATACTAGCTGAGGAAAAAAAAGTTATAGATCAACTTCTCCTCTAGACAATACATGGTTACAACAAACCAAATTGGACCCTTTTAGACAAAATATCTCACTTTTCTATCTATACTATAAAGTGGTCCATAAATAGCAAACACACTAAATTAGCACAAGTGGTTTTTTTTTTTTTTCTTTTAATGCTGCATTCCAGTCTTATCCTACCGTAATTTTCAGAAGCAGTTTTTTTCCTGATACTTGTGAGACAAATGTGTGCACAGCCTAGTATACGGCAGTGGAGTGCAGAGCTTACCAGCACAGGTTCTGGAACCAAATGGCTTGTGTAAAAATCAAACTCTGCCTCTTACTAACTGTGCTTCCTGAGCACCATGTGTTACCTCAGCTTCCTTATCCATAAATTGGGTTGAGAATATACCTACTTTAGTAGGTTATAAAATGCTTATAATAAGTACTCAAGTGTCAGCTATTTTATTATAATCATTTTATCACAGGTTGAAATGGAATTTCAAGTTCTCTAGACAGATGATTGAGCTACTGAATAGATTTAGAGACTAAGTTTCATGCTACCTCTAACTGACCAGATAACTAAATAAGCTAATCACTTCTATACATCTGTTCCAAAGAAAGTAAAATTTGTTGCAAAATCACCTATCGGGGACTTAAAGATGATGTCTACATATGAAGGTAAAGCACTTCACTCAAGAAATCAGATTCAAATAAACCCTGGGTGATGGACCTAGAACATCTGCACATTCTTTGTACCTAAGAAGAGAAAGAGACCATTCACATAAATCAACAAGTTTCTGGTTAACAGGAAAGGAGTCGAGAAAAAACAGCTTTGAGGCACCATCCACACAGTGACAAAGCAACAATAAAAAACCAGGGACAGGGCTTCCAGAGCACATGAGGGCTCGCTGCACACAGGGTGGCACGTGGGTCAAACCGGTGAACAGGAGTCAGTTAAAGAGCAGAGCAGGCTGGTCAGTGCTAGTCCCGGGCAAAGCTGCCGACCACAGAGTGAAAGTGTGAGCACCCAGAGCCAGAGCAGCAGGGTCCCACTGTGGGATCACTGCACGCAAAGGGTAAATCTTTCGGCAAAGACCTCTGCCTGAAGACCAGCCGCTCTCTTTTTCAGCTCCTCCCCTTGAGCCTCTTTCGAATTTAGCTCCTCCTTCAGTTGCTCTACCTGCCACGACATTGTTATTCTTTTTCACTCATGTGTCAACTTAGGTCTTCTTATTATCTGCTTTTGAGCCAGAGCAGTAACTGGAAATAACAATAACTCATATAACACAATCAAATCTGTTCCCCTAATTTCCTCTTCAAAGGACCCTAGATGGGCTCACTATTTTCACAGGGTAATGGACTGAAATGTGCTAATCAGCAAATGGCAAGCAGAGATGAGATTTTATTTTGTTCTCAAGTTAGAATGATAAATCAAAACTAACAGAAAGTTGGATATGTGAATTTTTAAGTTCTAAAAGTTACATGAAATTGGCCGTAGTCATTGATAACAGAGTCTTAAAATAACAGAGGAATATTCTACTGACTTATATGCAGGTATGGGTATCACAGAAAGAAGCCAGAAACTGTATCATTAAAGGAACAGTTTTCACTTCTGAGAAATTAGGGAACTAACACAATTGGGATATAGGGGGCAGGGGGAGGGGGAGGAACACTTATTTTCTAGCTAACATTTTATAATTGAAATTATGATCTTTAAAACACCACAGACCTGATAAACTGATAACTGTAATAAACTAAGTCCTCCAATTTGCCTAAAATAGTTTATAGGATCAAAATAAATGCCTTTGGCTCTAAAGAAGGAATACTGTGACTGAGGTTATAATACAGACTGATATGTCTCAGCGATGCCTATCCTACTATACATACACCCCAAGTGCACGTGGGAAACAATAAACCTGATACACATGGGTCTTCTCCAAGGGAGAGCGCAAAGGGCTTTCCTTTAGGGAACTGTGTTTGAAGGGAAAACACGATTTTATTTAAGCCATTTCAGGAAAAAAAAGGAGAGGTGGATTCAGTCTCTTAGGCTGAATTTGACTTCTAAATTTGTTCACAAGACATAGAGAACGCGATGTTTCATAGAGTGAGAAAAACTCATCTGGATGTAATCCTACTAATCGCCTCAGAAGTACTGGTAGACATGAAATGTTAAACTGTGATAATACACACTTAGCCTCATACAAGTAATTTTCTTTGAAGTGAAATCTGAAATAACTATACAACATCAGTAATTCTGACTTTAGTTCTGGGAAAGTTCTATCTGAAAGAATTACGGTACAAGTATTCTTCCCTGAAGCCTGATAAAACAGCGTGAGGTCCATCATCACTAAAGAAGTAGGAACATGCATCAATTTTTCAAACCCCATTTAAAAATTACGGTATCACACACCATGACCTTGTTTTTCATAAATTTAGAATGGCTCCGATAGACCTCCATTTGCCTCATTTCTTCCTCTCGTTCTTCAGTACTCAAAGCCCCGTTCGATTTCAGCATCTGAATCTCCTCTTCCAAGTCTCGGAGCCCACGCTCCATAGAGGAAATTTTTGAATCCTGAGGACAAAGGAAGATTTAGACATTAAAGTATTCGCAAAAAGTCAAGAGAGGTTGCACAAGTCTGTCTTTACAGATGTGAAATTTAATAAGATAAACAAATATGTAGAAATATTGCAACTGGTGCCTTGCTTCTAAAATATATCCTTCATGGCCATATGGTGGAGAGGAGGAGGACTGAGATCTATAGTATGATTTTTCCTCTATCCTTTCCTCCGCACCCTTTTGATTAAAATTGAGAGTATTAACGAAAGAAGTAGAAGCAATGGAAAACTAGTTAAAGTTTCTAAGTACTTTATGGTCAACAAACTTCTAGTGAAAACATCTGTAATATTAACAGTAAAACCTTTTCTAGCTATAATATTTTATCGTTTTACTTGACCCCCCTTAAAAGGCTTATTTCTGCCCCCAAAGGAGTGGGGAAAAGAGTAAGAAGGTTTCAAAGATTTACACAATAATGCGTATAACCCTTATCTACAATAATAAAGATCTGATAACGTCCCACTGCAGAAAAACAAAGGGATGAATAATTACGTTAACAGTTACACTTTATCACACAGTGGTCCCGCCTTTTCCACAGTTTTACTTTCCGTGGTTCTGCTTTCTGTGGTTTCAGTTACCTGAGGTCAACTGTGGTCAGAAAATATCAAATGGAAAATTCCAGAAGAAAACAATTCAGAAGTTTTAAACTGTGCACCGCTGTTCCAATCAACATGATGAACTCTCACACCATCCCATTCTGTCCCACCGGAACGTGAACCATCCCTTTGTCCAGTGTACCCGCGCCCGTTAGGCACTCACAGCAGCCATCTCGGTTATCAGATGGACAGTCCTGGCATCACAGTGCTTGTGTTCAAGTGACCATTTTTACGTGACAGTATTTTATTTAATACCGTCCCCAAAGCACAAGAGTAGTATGCTGGCAATTCAGATTTGACAAAGAGAAGCCGTAAGGTGTTTCTTTTAAGTGAAGAGGTGGAAGTTCTCACTAAGAGAAAAAATCATATGCTGAGGTTGCTAAGATCTACAGTCAGAACGAATCTTCCAGCAGTGAAATTGGGATGAAGGAAAAAGAAATTCGTGCCAGTTTTGCTGTTGCACCTCAAACTGCAAAAGTTACGGCTACAGTGCCTGACAAGTGCTTAGTTTAGATGAAGAAGGCATTAGATTTGTGCAGTAAGATACTGAGAGAGAGAGAGAGAGAATGAGACCTATTCACATAACTTCCATTACAGCATGCTGTTATAACTGTTCTATTTTACTATTAATTACTGTTGCTAATCCCTTACACATTGTGCCTAATTTATAAAATTAATCATAGGTATGTATAGGAAAAAACATAGTATATATAGGCTTTGGTACCATCTGTGGTTTCAGGCATGCACTGAGGGTCGGGGAACCTATCCCCTGCAGATAAGAGGAGGCTACTTACTGCATTAGTAATCTTACTTATTCGCTATACTTCACCATGCATTTCAAATATCTCATAATGAGTTCTGAAAAGAAACGGCACTGTCCTTGTAAATCAGCATCACCACGAATATCACCTCCTAGTACAACATCCGTCTATACTCATTTTCTTGGTTTTGTCTGTCACAGTATCTAGTTTATCCCCAGATTACCTTAGATGTCATCAATTACAGAAAAACTCCTACAAAGAATAGATACTTTTACATCTATAGTTGCATATGCTTATTCACCTAAGAAGTAAAGACCTTAAAGAGCATAAATTCAGTATAGCTTTATTTTATTTGGAATTTTAGAGAAAACATTCCTTTAGGAAGAAATTTTGAGACTGACTTCCTCTTTTCACTTTACCTCAAGCCTGTCTTGACTGACTTTCCTTGTTATCTGAGAGTATGCCCATAAGAGTTAAAGGATTTATCATGAGACACTTACAGCTAGCTATTTTTAGGTTCGGGGGAGAGGCGAGGGCTGTACTCCTCTGACTTGCATTGCATTACGTTTAAAAATAACACAACGAAAATTTTCTTTTACAAATCTATTCAAATGAAACTTACATTTGGTTCAAAATTAAACATATTAAATTAACACAGAGACACTCTAAACCTAAACCAGGATTTTGATTTACTCGTTTAAAGCTATCCCGGCCCATGAAGAATAAACAAATAAACGGCTTCAAATGCACTATCTGAAAATCCCAACACAGACAGAGAGGCAGCTCTTGACCAAATCAGACACTCACTATCAAATCATGCACCATAAAATCTGCACCCAAAAGGGGACCATAACTGCAGCTCTGAAAGCCATGAGGCAGAAAAAGAACCTGCCAGGCTACTTTCTGGGATGAGGCCAGAAAATTAACGCCTGATATGTTGGACTAGTTGTAGCACCGACCAGTACTCAGGCTGGGTTTATTTGAGGACAGCCCTTTCCAAGGAGGTTTCTTACTCCTAGAACGTATAATAACTAAATAAATAAATTCTTTATCATCTTACTACTCTATACTTCCCCAGCCCTGGGTCTCCCATCATTAATCAACCAACCCCACTGAGTCCACTGAAATCCTCTTTTCCTTGTTAAATTTCCCAAATGCTCAACTTTTTTTCAAAAGTTGTCTCCCTGCTCTAAGTAAACCCAGGCTTTCCCGAAGGATATAATTTCCCCCAACGCTCTCCATTGAAGTTCACTAATCCACCAGCATCACAGAGTGGCAGGGAGAAGTGTGGGCATCCTCCAGGTTCCTCCATGCTGCTCCCATTTAAAGCTCACACTCCTCTTCACTCTCCCTCCGCACGGCTGCCATCTAGGGGCTTCCCCGTCACTCCCGCCCGCTGAAGAAGTCTTCAGCACCCGGCTGACAATAGATCTCTCCTTCAAATGCCACTCTTGCCATAATCCCAGGATTTCAATGTCCGAATTCCTTGACATCCGTAAAGCCAACGCCCTCATCCTCCGGTCCATTTTAGCTATCCAGTTTACAAGACCACATCACCCAGGCCTCTCCTCCCAGGCCTGACACACCGTCACGCACATTAACTGCTGCTCTTGTATCTCACAGAGTCCTCCACCTCCCTAACTTCTACATTTTCTCCCAACCTGTCCATCCATTCTGAGTTCTCTTCCTTCCTATCCAGGCTACATTCCTGGACTCATCATCCCAACTACTCCTTCACCTCCACCCTCAACTCACTTGCATCCCAGTAATTCTGCCATATCTACCCAGCAAAACTCTAACCCTACAGCAGTCCAGTAATTCCTCCCTGCTCCTCCACTGCTAAAGGGAAAAGAAGAAGTTAGAGAAGGGAGAAGGAAGCAGAGGGAAGAAAGTGGGAGAAAGGAGGAGGGAGAGGAGGAGGAGAGAGAAAAGAATATTACGTCACCTTGAAGACAGCTGGGCTCTTTTATTGTCCACCATCACCTCCTTTCCCATTTCCCCCAAAGACCAGTCTAGGTCTTCATGATCCTCTCAAGCTCATGCCACACTCTCAGCATCTCAGCTCTTGCATCTGCCATTTCAACATAACATCCACCTGACCCCACTGGGCCACCAGAATCTCAGTCTCTTGCTTCTTAGCAGAATGGCTGGAGGTTAACACAACTTAAAATAGATCTATTGCCAGTTAAAACCAGTACACTTCCCTGTGCCATCAAAAGGCAAGCAAAATAATTGTGAACACAGGTACACTCGTGTGTTTTTAGGTTCCAACAGGGATCAGGAAATAACATGTACAAATAAACTTGTGGGAAATGTGAATATGTAATTACACCTTTCTAGAGGCTGTTTACAAGATTATGTTCAAGACTATGAATTGTCTTAACCATAAAGAACCCAGAATCCACTAATTTGGTATTTGTTTGGTAAACCCTTTCCCCAGTGAGAATAAAGATGTATACAACAATAAAAACAAAGTTTTAAGAGGAAATCTTCTAAATTAAGAGAACCATTCTGATAACTGTACTTGAGAAGCATCTATTTACATAAAACTATTTATATACCAAAAACTAAAGACTCTTGCCACATCAACAAATATTAAATGAAGGCACATGATGCAAAACACCGTGTCAAATTTTTTAGGGGATACAAAGAAGTTAAAAAAAGAGACAGAGAGGGCAGGAGGGGGAGAGGGAGGGGTCCCTACCTGTAAGAGTCTTATAGCTCTTGCAAGAAGGAATATGTTGTTAATAAAAATAATAATAGCATAGCAGCTAACACTGACTGAATGTTTACTATGTGCCAGGTCCTGTTTAAAGTGTTTTACTTGTTTTAACTAATTTAAACCACAAAAGAACCCATGGGATAGGTACTATTGTTATCACCATTTATCAATAAAGAAATTAAGGTATGGAGAGGTTAGGTTACTTGTTCTATGTCATACAACTGGTTAAATAAAGCCAGGTTTTGAATCCAGGCAATTTAACACAGAAGGCAAGCGCTTAGTCACCAATCACCATAACGTTCAGCCTAAAGATTTCTAACAACTCAGTAACTTCAAGCAGAAGTTTTCAAAGTATAGTCCGTGAAAGCCTGGGGGTGCCTCCTAGCCCTTTTGAGAAGTCAAAACTATTTTCATAATAATACTATGAATTTATGTGCCTTTTCCACTGTGCTAACACGTGCACTAAAGGTATAAAGGACAGGCAAAAGCGCTCGTGCCTCTGGACAACAGCGCCAAACTGTGCTAGCCGTCAGTGTATTCTTCAGTGTCAGCACTCTCAGACAAAAAAGAAAAATAAGAAAGAACATTTTTAAAACACTGGCTCACTTAGGAATGTCCCTGGTGACTTTTCATATGCTCAGCCCTTGAGTATGTATCTCTGTACCATGCTGTGTGACGACACAGGAAGGGGCCAGGCCCGGCTGCTGCACCTGGGTGTGACGCTGCTCCCAGGACAGCTCTGGGTGCTCTGTGAGCTGCAAGCCCAATCAGGTACTTTTTTCACGGAACCCTATTCTTAACTCGAGAGAAGAACTGACACACAAACTTGGTATTTGGCGGACATTTTCTTAAAAACAAATGAAATGAGTCATTTTAAGAGAATAAGGGGCCCTGATATCAAAAGGTTTGAGAACAGCTGACTCCAAGAAATGCTGGACAAGAGGAAACGAAACTGAAGTTCTTTTAATGTGTCATTTTCATTAAGTCTTACTATTTCTTCTCAGTCTACAAAATGAGCGAACTATTATTACATACCACTTTCTTAAACTCACACATTAAAATGTGAAATGACACATAAGATTCCTTAGGAAGTTCTCACTTACCTTCATTTCGATAACAGTTTGCAGAGCTTTAGTTTTGGCAGAATCAGGGGCATTCTCAAATCTCCGATGCATCTCCTATACAAGAGAAGCAAAAAAGAGAGTAAGTGCCCTCCTTTTCACTCTCATTTTTTCAAGAGGGGAGTGGAGAGGCGAGGGAGTAGTAGTTACATGCAAAGATGACTACCCCGGCCTTGTAAGACACTCTGATCCACTTTCTGTCTTCCTGACCTTTCCCTGCGGACCAGGGAGCACACAGACTGCATTCAGGCTAAGGGGTACAGGGGGGTCCCCGTCTCTGCACACCTGGTTATACACGGTAAGTCACACGGACCCCAGCCACCACAAGAGGTGAAGCTCCAGCACATCTCCAGGTTGTGTGTCACTCTTCCACAGGACTCCAAGACATATTATCAGAACTCCAAACAATCCAAAAAGGGGATTAGAAATAGTCCCTTTTTAAAAGGAGAAATCAGGACTTCCCTGGTGGCGCAGTGGTTAGGAATCCGCCTGCCGATGCAGGGGACATAGGTTCGAGCCCTGGTCCGGGAAGATCCCACAGGCCGCAGAGCAACTAAGCCCGTGCGCCACAACTAGTGAGCCTGCGCTCTAGAGCCCATGAGCCACAACTACTGAAGCCCGCGCGCCTACAGCCCGTGCTCCGCAACAAGAAAGGCCACCGCAATGAGAAGCCCGCGCACTGCAACGAAGACCCAACACAGCCAAAAAGAAATAAATTTATTTAAAAAAAAGAAAAAGGAGGAATCAAAGTAGCCACAGTCCGCACTGCACAAAACTGAAAGCATTTGTGTTGACAACCTCCTTTGCATAGCATCCTCCCCCAGAGCAACAACCACCGGGCTACCTACGATGGAAATCTCTCTCCAGAGGGGCTACAATCAGATAAAAAAAGAAGGTAAGACTGCTGAACAAGTTTTCTAAACAGTCTACAGGTAGCAAACGGCAGAAAAACATAGCTATGTTTTTCAATCCAAATGTCAGTGCGTTCAGGATCAGAAAGGAAGAAAGGAGATGGCAGAATATCACAGTTAGGGTCTTCAAGGATCACCCTGAAGTTACCAGACCTCCTCAGGCTATTTTCTTGTCAGATTCTGGGAATGTCTCTCAGTCAGCCAGTACTTCCAGAGTACCCTGGTACAGCCCCTAGTGATGGCAGAGAATACAGATGGATATTTTCCATCTGAACAGTGCTGGTGAAATTCTAGCCCTGCCCTCTGCTCTGCCCATTTGACATGTATATAGATGTTTACTAGGTCACTCAAACTTATTTCATCCAAAACAAAACTCGTCATTTTCTCCTCTTTAACCTAGCCCCTCCTCTGAAGACTGATGAGTCTCGCCCATCTCCTTAAATGGCATTACCCTCCCGGTGGTTCAAGCCAAACAGCACAGTGTCTCCTTTCATTCCTCCCACATCTTCACTTCCTACCACCTTCTAGAGCAGGTCCTAATTGTTCCAGCTTCAAAAGATTTCTTGAATTTATCATTTCACTCCAGTTCCAGTCTAGTTTGAGCCTAGATTACTACAACAGCCTCGAGTTAAGTTTCCTTTCATTTCCTATGTCCATTTTAAAGAAAGCAATGGTGTACTCTAGATAAAGCATCAACAAATCACGGCAATAGTCTGTTTTCAATCCTTCAACGAATTTCCTATTTACTTCTCACCCTCTACAAGGTCAACACAATCTGATCATAACAGATAGAAGACTAGCCCTCCTGTCATAAACTATGTTAAAATTAGACAAAAATGCATAAAGCAACTGGAAAACAAGCAGCACAGGAGTATGATCCTTGAGAGAAGAGAAACTAACAAGGTTATGGTCCGGACTTGCTATCCAATATGTGATGCAGGGAGAGGAAGACCAAACAGAAAACAGCAGTCCCGCAGAGCTCAGAAGACAGAGCAGTGGGTAAGAGTCCCAAAGACAGGAGAAATGTGCAGAGCAGAATGACACAGAGGAAGAAGCCAGCCAGAAAAGCAGCAGTGTCTGATCTGACAGGGGTCCCCTGGAGTCTTTGACCAAATACTAAGCCTGCATGTACAGGGAAAGACTCCACAGTGTCAAACAACAACTACCAGAGAGCTATGAGTTGAGCAACTACCTGAACTCACATGGGGCTGGGAAGAATTCAAGCTCCAAAGAGCCAGAGTGGAGAGAACATCAGAGGCACTCAGCAGAGACACCAGAAAGGCCACGTCTTAGGAGTAGAGACAGTCTAGCCCTGGAGGGAAGGCTACCTAGACTAGAGCCAACAGAGTGTAAAAGCAAGTCTCGTTAAGGATCGAGTTAATCCACAATTAACCCCTGCAAGATAAAACACTTCATTAAGACAGTAAAATGCAGAACACATTAATCCAGGACAAAATCTGAACACATTAGTTCAGGCCATAATCACCTCTCACCTGCATTAAAACAACAAACTCATCAGTTACCCCCCAGCCTCCAGTCTGTCCACACTGAATCTACTCCCTACACTGTAAACAGGTGATTAATTGGGCACACAGATATTAGGGAAATTTCCAAATGCTTTACAGTGAAACTATTACAATTTCATTTTAAACTCTAGCAAGCTTATCAGCGATATATAAGGAAAGAAATCCATTTGAATAAAAAAAAATCCTCCTCTGCTAAGGAACTAGGGTGCACTTTAAACCATTCGCAGGCATAAAGCTTTCCTGTTAAGAGCTTGTAAAACCTATCAGTCCTAACAGATCTCCATTCAAAGGCCTGCGCATTAAAGCTCATCATGAACACCTCCTGCAGTCAGTGGGCTGACCAACTCCCCTTTCCCAGAGAGCACATCGAGCCTCTGACTCCTGCACCGTTAATAAAGGGAGAGGACTCTGGGAATAAAAAAGAATGTACCATTCAGACAAGTGTAAGAAGTCGAATGTCCTAGTGCTTGCTTTATTTCGCTCTTTTTAGCCTGAAAATTTTCACTCTACACAAATTAAAGAAAGCCCAGAGATTCATACAGGTAGAATTATCTGGATCTTGTTATACTGTCAACTGTGGTACACGGTAGAAAATGTGTTCAGTTCCTCTCACTGATTTAATAAAGAATAATGACTAGAGAAAGAAAACAAACAAGTTAGGAACAAAATTTCTCCGTTGTTAGTAGTTTCTTTCTTTTTAAAAGGAAGTCAACATTTACTTACACAACTGAGAGAAAGGAGCATTTGTGACTGAAAAGTAGTACTTAATGTCTGAAATTTCTTTCTTTCAAGTTTCAGGTTTTAGCCTCCAGCACCCTTGGTTCAAGGGTAGACGTCCCTTCAGCAGATTTCAATCCTCCACACAAGTTCTGGGTTTACTGTACTCCACACGGAGAAGTGAAGAAGGAACCCTCACTACTCCTCCTGTACCTCAACTCCAACGTTGTCAGACAGCACTGCATTTTGACCCTTCACCATCTCAAGTAACAGCATGCTTCTGAGAAAACATACCTTCCTGTCAAAATGGAAATGAGGTACAAATGACACAACAACAAAAAAAAAAGATGAGGAAGGATAACCTGAATCAGTAAGTTATGCGATGCAACTGTTCACACTTTCCAAAATCACTAGGAAAGGGAAAACTAACTAGGGATCTTTTTTCTTTTTTAATTCTTCCTACTCTTTGTCCAAGGTTTCTATTTTTTTTCTATATATGTTTATTTCTCTTTTCTTCCCTCTAACCTCCTCTGCTCTTACCTGACAACTGCCAAAGATACAGATGGGCATTCCTCAGACATGTTAGAGCCAAAATTCCTAGCCTAGAACCTAGTTAAAGAATAGGGCTTTTTTTTTTTTTTTAAAAACATCTTTATTGGAGTATAATTGCTTTACAATGGTGTGTTAGTTTCTGCTTTATAACAAAGTGAATCAGCTATACATATACATATATCCCCATATCTGACACCTTTTTTTTTTTTTAACATCTTTATTGGAGTATAATTGCTTTACAATGGTGTTAGTTTCTGCTTTATAACAAAGTGAATCAGTTATACATATACATATGTTCCCATATCTCTTCCCTCTTGCATCTCCCTCCCTCCCACCCTCCCTATCCCACCTCTCTAGGTGGTCACAAAGCACCGAGCTGATCTCCCTGTGCTATGCGGCTGCTTCCCACTAGCTATCTATTTTACGTTTGGTAGTGTATATATGTCCATGCCACTCTCTCACTTTGTCACAGCTTACCCTTCCCCCTCCCCATATCCTCAAGTCCATTCTCTAGTAGGTCTGTGTCTTTATTCCCGTCTTGCCCCTAGGTTCCTCATGACTTTTTTTTTTTTCTTAGATTCCATATATATGTGTTAGCATACTGTATTTGTTTTTCTCTTTCTGACTTACTTCACTCTGTATGACAGACTCTAGGTCCATCCACCTCACTACAGATAACTCAATTTCATTTCTTTTTATGGCTGAGTAATATTCCACTGTATATATGTGCCACATCTTCTTTAGCCATTCATCTGTTGATGGACACTTAGGTTACTTCCATGTCCTGGCTATTGTAAATAGAGCTGCAATGAACATTTTGGTACATGACTCTTTTTGAATTATGGTTTCCTCAGGGTATATGCCCAGTAGTGGGATTGCTGGGTTGTATGGTAGTTCTATTTTTAGTTTTTTAAGGAACCTCCATACTGTGCTCCATAGTGGCTGTATCAATTTACATTCCCACCAACAGTGCAAGAGGGTTCCCTTTTCTCCACACCCTCTCCAGCATTTATTGTTGTAGATTTTTTGATGATGGCCATTCTGACTGGTGTGAGATGATATCTCATTGTAGTTTTGATTTGCATTTCTCTAATGATTAATGATGTTGAGCATTCTTTCATGTGTTTGTTGGCAATCTGTATATCTTCTTTGGAGAAATGTCTATTTAGGTCTTCTGCCCATTTTTGGATTGGGTTGTTTGTTTTTTTGATATTGAGCTGCATGAGCTGCTTGTAAATTCTGGAGTTTAATCCTTTGTCAGTTGCTTCATTTGCAAATATTTTCTCCCATTCTGAGGGTTGTCTTTTCATCTTGTTTATGGTTTCCTTTGCTGTGCAAAAGCTTTGAACTTTCATTAGGTCCCATTAGTTTGTGTTTTTATTTCCATTTCTCTAGGAGGTGGGTCAAAAAGGATCTTGCTGTGATTTATGTCATAGAGTGTTCTGCCTCTGTTTTCCTCTAAGAGTTTGATAGTGTCTGGCCTTACATTTAGGTCTTTAATCCATTTTGAGTTTATTTTTGTGTATGGTGTCAGGCAGTGTTCTAATTTCATTCTTTTACATGTACCTGTCCAGTTTTCCCAGCACCACTTATTGAAGAGGCTGTCTTTTCTCCACTGTATATTCTTGCCTCCTTTATCAAAGATAAGGTGACCATATGTGTGTGGGTTTATCTCTGGGCTTTCTATCCTGTTCCATTGATCTATATCTCTGTTTCTGTGCCAGTACCATACTGTCTTGATTACTGTAGCTTTGTAGTATTGTCTGAAGTCAGGGAGCCTGATTCCTCCAGCTCCATTTTTCGTTCTCAAGATTGCTTTGGCTATTCGGGGTCTTTTGTGTTTCCATACAAATTGTGAAATTTTTTGTTCTAGTTCTGTGAAAAATGCCAGTGGTAGTTTGACAGGGATTGCATTGAATCCGTAGATTAAGAGTAGGGCTTTTAAACCGCAAACACTGCTGCAAATCTTAACATGAGAGCATTTGCACTAAACAAGGTTTGTTGACTAAAATATTATAGAGACCAAAATTAACATACGTGTAAATGTTTTAAAACAAATTAGTATTTTAATTTCTGTTTTTTTTTTTGGCCATGTCGTGCATCATGCGGATCTTAGTTCCCCGACCAGGAATCGAACCCGTGGCCCCTGCAGTGGAAGCACGGAATCCTAACGACTGGACCGCCAGGGAATTCCCAACAAATTATTTTATTCATCACAATAGGATCTACATTTCAAAAAAACAGGAGCACGTATAGAACTGAAATATTTATTCAGCCTATAGACAATGCTTGGTATGCATATGGATAGCCGATCCAAAAATTCCATAGCCAATTCAGGTATGTTCTGCCAACAGACTGAGAACCAAACTTTGGTGTATCACAGAATCACCTGTAAAGCCTGTTAAAACTCCATACGCCTGGCCCCAGGCACTAACCACGTCTTGACTGTAGTTCAGTATGTGTCCAACAGATGTCTTCACGCTTCTATCCATCAAAGGAAAGGCACTCCAGTAAACAATACAAAATCTAACAGTAAGTCACGTAACAATGTAATTTCAGTACAAACAGAAAATACAATGCTTAATTTAATTTTTGTTTTTCTTCTTTGGCTTTTATTTGGGGGAATTATTTACCTGCTATCTACAGAGTCATGTTCATAAACAAAATGGAAAACTAATCACAAATGTTCCTGGATATGAGTGCCATTTTTTTTTTATTTTTATGAGTGCCATTTTAATGTTACTGTATTTCATCAAATCTAAGATGCCACTGATTGTAAGGTAAACCACTGTTTAATGTGCTGGAAAGAAAAGAAGGAAATGCCTCCAAATAAACCATGACCCAAGCTTCTATCATTCAGAATTTTTATTTTATACTGATTGCAAGACCCTTTTTTACTTATTTAACCATAAAGTTTAATCATATATCATTTTGAACTGTTTTATAACTTTCTCCATACCAATAACTGTTTCAATGCTGGTTCACAGCATAATATTACTGAAGACATACTGAACAACAGCTAAAGTTAACATGAGAAATAGCAACAATACTCACAACATTGACTAAAATGAGCAGCTGTTAACTGTTTGTGAGTACACAGGCAAACAAATCAAGCAGGACTGTGGCCTTGGTGACAGAGATTTTAAGATGCCATCAAGGATAAGACTTATTAACTCAATTTCATACTGTTGAGATGGGAAAAACTATGAGTCTTGGAATTGATGAAAGCCCGCTTTTTTAAAAGATGGACAATAATCCAATAATAATAAAATCTATGGATATCCCAGTGTTGCCAGCTCTCAATTCTTTCTGCCTTTCTTGACACACTAGTGATATAATGCACAATAGCCATTTCAAGTCACCACTCACCCAACCTAGAGTTGTTAAGTTCTTTATTAGACTTCCTTGTTCACTCGTAATTCTCCCTCCCCCATTTATTCTCAACACAGCCAGAGTAGATTTTAAAAGCTAAACTAGATCACTCCCTTGATTAAACACTGGTGCAGTTTTCTCTTGCACTTTGAATAAAATTGTTGCATTACCTGCAGGGATCCTGAAGGCAAGTGCTTTGTCTCCTAGAGGGCATGGATTTTTGTTTTGTTCACTGCTACTATATTTCCTTGTGCTCTGCACATGGGTTAGTGCCCAATAAATATCTGATGAATGCAATCAATGACTCTGGCCCTGGCTACCTCTTCAACCTCTCATCTCATGCCTGTTTTCCCCTTAGACAATATGCTTTTGTCCTCTAGTCTCCTTGCTGTCTCCTGAAAACTTCTCATCCGGCCTTTGAAACTGTTAACCTTCTTCATGAAATGATTTTACCCAAATGCTCAGCAAGACTGTTTCAACTTTCTTCAGATCTCCCTTAAAGGGCACCTCCTCAAAGATGCTTACCCTGTTTATCCCCTCTCCCAACATAATTAGACTCAACTAATTTATTTCCTCTCATAATTATGTTTATTGTCTCTCACCAGATTTTTAAGTTCTAGGAGGGCACAGACCATGTGTTCTGACATGGAAAATGTATACCCAGCGTGTATCCCAGGGTCACATACATTCTAGAAGCTCAATGGATGTTTGTTGAGTAATGAGCAAAGAAAGGCTGTGCCGAGTGCCTCTAGCACCTTGTCACTCTGGAAACGAAACAGTCAAGCCACATGTTACAAAGCTTTACTCCAAATTACCATTTTAGCTTCTGTTACCTGTATTTTCTAACATACACAAATTTAATTGTTTAAGCCTCTTGCTATAGCAATAAAAGATTCTTTCCTGTCTCAAGATTGTATTAAAACCTTTTTCTTACATTCTCTTCTAGTGTTGTTATTTTTTAACAAGTAGCTCTTTATTTCATCTAGAACTTAATTTGATGTAACTATGTACTGTTTTCCAAATAGATGGCGATTATTCCCAAACATGTATCATATGCTTAAAACTATATTATTTCTGGGTTCTATTCTGTCTCATCAATCTAGCTATCTATTACTGTGCCAGTACCACAGATTTTAATATCACTGGGTTTAAAACACATATATCGGGGCTTCCCTGGTGGCGCAGTGGTTGAGAATCTGCCTGCCAATGCAGGGGACACGGGTTCGAGCCCTGGTCTGGGAAGATCCCACATGCTGCGGAGCAACTGAGCCCGTGAGCCACAATTACTGAGCCTGCGCGTCTGGAGCCTGTGCTCCGCAACAAGAGAGGCCGCGATGATGAGAGGCCCGCGCACCGCGATGAAGAGTGGCCCCTACTTGCCGCAAATGGAGAAAGCCCTCGCACAGAAACGAGGACACAACACAGCCAAAAATAAATAAATAAATAAATGAAAACTAGTAAATTGGCCACATAAGATCTTAAAAAAAAAAACAAAACACATATATCATGAGCTGCTTAAACAAGTGTTCCCGCACTGTTCTTCTTGCAAAGAAACTGCAACATCATTTGGGCACGCGTCAAGAATATTCCTATTGGGATTACACTAAATTCACAGAGTTGGGGGAAAGCAGCATCTTTATATTAATGTTCCCATCTACATTGTAATGAAAATTTAGCCCTATCCTTTCCATTGTCGTTACTGATATTATTTATTCCATTTTCCTTATCTAACAGCACTGCCTAACACTTCCAGAATAATGTAAATACTGATGAACAGTATCTTTGCCGCTCCCTAACTTTAATGGATGCGTCTTAGTATACGTCAGAGTAAGCGCAATTCTGGCTACTAGTTTAAAATATGTTTATAATACATATTTACTGAGTTTTATTTAAATCATGCTATAAAGGTATCATTCCATCCTTATTTTTAGTTCATTTGGTTTAGTTTTCAAAGTGTCTAACATTTTATCTAACGTCTTTGAGATAGCTATCAAACACTACGAGGTTATCTTTTCCTTTCACCTATTACAAATTATAACTGTGAATGACATATTGAGCCATTCTGGATTCCTAGAATAAACTCCTTTTGGTCAGAATATTATCCTTTTATCATAATGCTGATTTTATCTGCCAATATCTTATTTATAACTTCTATACCTAAACTCATAAGCAAAACTGGTTTGGGGTTTTAGTTTGTTTTCTAACCTTCGTTAGGTTTTAGTATCCAGTGGTCACACTGGAGAAAAAAGAATTGGAAAAGCTATCCTTCTTTCTGTAAGCTCCAGGCTTAAACTTCTTTCCCTACATTTCAACTTATTCAACCAACATTTCTTGAGTACCCACTGTGCATTTGTTAAGACACTGACAAGATAAAATTTCATATATATATATATACACATCCTTGGTGGAAAAAATTAAGTGCACAATGAAGAAACACACATGGAAGTATACTATAATATTACTGGCTCATCTACATATATGTATAGAGCTGCACAAGGAAGACTTCACAGAAGAACTGCAATTTGCGCTAAGTCTTGAAGGCAAGTAGGAGACAAAGAAAGGAGAACCAGCATTCTAAACATGTGTTCATGAAGCAATCACTTCTACTTGCTCTTAAATAATTTTAATCCATAGGACTGTGTTTCCTGTAAGATGACGCTACATTACTAATGGCAACTGGAATTGTGTATTGATACAACTAACAAGGCCTATATTTCTTTCCACATTATGTTCAGAAGTGGGACTTAATATTTGTAGAGCTTGTTACTTCAAAATTAGTCTTAAATTCATGTTTTTTCCTACTACTTGTTCAAATTCACCATATTGCTGGTTGTCCTCTGCCAGAATAACACTGTGGCTTTCCATAATCCTTAACTATTCACTATTTATTAACTCCAAAACTCAAAAATAAATGGGCACAGGTTGAAATATTCAGAACAGAAGGAGTAAAAACGTAACATTCAAAGTTCATCACGATGCTGGTAGGGTTTTCATGCTGCATGCTATCTGAGATGATTACACCTTCTCTTACAATGTTCTATGGCCAGGCTCCAGGTTACCTCATTAAAATATAAACTCTTGAAAGTAAAATGAAA
Organism: Balaenoptera acutorostrata; assembly: GCF_949987535.1. Classification (NCBI taxonomy): domain Eukaryota; kingdom Metazoa; phylum Chordata; class Mammalia; order Artiodactyla; family Balaenopteridae; genus Balaenoptera; species Balaenoptera acutorostrata. The sequence goes on along the minus strand of NW_026645824.1, from coordinate 80,811 downwards.
GAAACTCAGGATGGTGCCTACAACACAGTAGTTGATAGAAAATTTTCTAAAACAATACAGTCCAGTAATTTGAAGATTGTAACGCACATAGCTGCAGATTAACCGTAAAAATACAGTATATGCTTCTGGGAGGATAAACTGGTCCAATCACTCTGGGAGACAAGACTGATATTCAGAGTTTTGAAAACGTACACACCCTGAGCAAATTCATTTCTGGAAATTTACACTAAAGAAAAAAATTAATGTACAGGGATATATGGTTAGGGATATTCAGTGCAGCACAGTTTTATAATAATGAAAAATTAACAGTAGTCTAAATGTTCAACAGTAAGAAATATAAATAAATGCAGCAGAACATTATAAATTCAACTGAAATTACAAAACTCTACATGTACTGACAAAGAAAGATGTTCAAGACAAATTATTAAGAAAAGCGGGTAACATTACCTGCATTATGCATCGCTGCACTACCTAATACAGTAGCCACTACCTACACAGAGATACTTAAATTTAAATCTGATTAATTAAATTTAATTTTAAATTAGTTATATTTAAATGAAATTTAAATTTCAGTTCGTCAGTCACACGAACCACATTTCAACTGCTCAACAGTCACACGCAGCCAGTGGCTACCATATTGCAGAGAGCAGATACAGACCGTCGCCATCATCAGGGGAGTCGCTGTTTTGCTGCTTTTAACCGCCTTCCTCACCCTTCATTTAAAAAGGGATTATTCAGACTCGCACTAAAATAGTTCTGAGATTTTTTTTCCCCCTATCCAAATGTGAAAATTATCTGAAGACTCTGACCTCATATAGAGAAGTAGAGCTGTCATTTTTTTTTAATTCAATGTAAGATGAATTCTTCACTTAAGCTTTCTTAAAATGAAGCATTACATAGAAAAGTGAAAAATTATCAGTAGACACAGTGGTCAGCTAAAGTCTGAGTTTCCTCTCTAAAAATAAGTGACAGCATACCTCTGTATCATTCCCTCTAGCTGTGCCTCCAGGGCAGCAAATAATTTTTATCACGGATCTTTTACAGCAAGGCAACAGTTTCCATGGAAACCACAGGGCAAACATCCATTACTGCTGCCTAGGACTTTATAAGCACACCGAAACCGAGGGAATCGCTTACTTTCAATTATTAATATTTTAAAATTGAGCAGTAGTCAGCTACTTTAATTCTGGTTTTGTTGTGTGTGTCTCTATGAACAAATCAATAGATGAGGAACAAATCAAGAAAATTCTGTGCCCCTCTAGCAACAAAATGAGTCTACAGAAATCAGGAGGGGGGGAAAAAAACCCCAGAAAGGTATTAAACCAGTATACATGCCAGCCAATGTCATCTCATACAAGACAGCAAATCAGAACAGAAATCAGTGCAGAACTTAGGTAAGAAAGAAGAAATTCCCTTGCACTAGCTCAGGAGAGCATATAAAATTATCTAGGTTAAAATGCTGACTACTCAGGAAAAAAAGACAGTCATAACAACTGAGAAAGTGGCCACTCACCTCTCTCAACAGAGTGTTCTCTTTTTCCTTCTGCTCCAAAAGGCTTTTGAGGTGGTGGACATGCATCTCTGCCTCTGCCAGTCTCCTTGTTCTCTCATGGTCCTCCTCAGTAGCCTTAGCAGAAAGCCCCTTGCTCTGCAACATCTCCAGAAGCTTCTTGTGGATTCGTCCCGAGCGTTCAGGGTTTGCTTCTGAGTCTCAATCCGCAGCTCCATCTCCTCCAGAGTCTTTCGAAGGAGGAACAGCTCCTTGGCCTGCCGCTCATGCTCAGTGTGCAGCCTCTGAAAGTTCTCCTCCGTCAGCTCTGCCACGCAAGGCTCACCAGTCCTACTGTTACTATCCTGTTCAAACAGCTGGTTCAGGTCCCTCTGGATCCGCAATTCATCCTGGAGAGCCTGGACTGTCATTTGCATGTGCTGGTATAAAGACAAAAAAGAAAACCCAAATGAGCTTTCCTCCTCAAGTAGCAGAAACATTAAGCAGACTACGGGGAATGAGAAAGCAGCTACCACAGCTCTCAGAACCCTGCATTTAGCAAATGAGGATTCACATTATTCTGTTTTACACTGTCTTTAAAACTGATTGAGATAATCTGTAAAATGTCAGTAATTTAATTTGTGTTTATTACCAACAGGAAACAAGGTCAGTCTGGCAGCTCCTCACTTTGCTTGACTAAATAAAGACACTGTTCCAGATTAGCAGAAGGTATTACACGGAACTGAAGGTGAGGAGTGGGGAAAGGCAGGGGAAACCTATAGGAATACGGACACATCATACAAAAAATTTCACCAAAAAACACAAAGGATGGCAAAATACAAAATGACTTTTAAGTGCTTTACAATTAAGTTAGCACATTAAATAATAAACATATGAGTGCATGCCAGAATGTGCTTAGCACTCCTTATGTGTTAATTCATTTAATCCTCACTATAACACATGTACTATTATTTGAATTTTATTGATGATGACACCAGGCACACAGAGACTTAAATAACTCACCCCAAGATCACACAGTAAGTGACAGAGCTGGCATTCGAATTAAAGCAATTCTCGCAGCCCACTGAAGCTAGTACCCAAAGGTAATTAGATAACTTGAAGCTTTAAAAACAAAAAACAAAACACAAAAAACTGAGGCTGTGTGTGCTATTTATACAGAAGAAGATAACAATATAAGTGAGTAATTTGAGTAATTAAATGAAAATGTTAGTGCAGATAAGCTAGTAAAATGTTCCAGAGGGTATATCTTTAGCCCGTATCCCTAACGAAGGTATATGAACCTTTAATCTGAATGGATAAATTCTAGAACATTATACAGAGAACCTAAAAGGAAGTTACATCAAGAATCATGTTTTTAGAAATGAAGAAGCAACAATAGAAAATCACCCTTTGTATTCAAGGTATTCAAGGTCTGGCAGTGTGCCGCAGTGGAAGGAAACTAACCCACAATCAGAAGACAGGAGTTTTAGTTCCATCTCTCACACTAAAGAGCAACCTAATTTGGAACATATTGCCATCTTTCTGGGTTTCAGATTCCTCATATTTAAAGTGAGGCTATAAATGCCTGCACCATCTTTTCACAGAGCTAATAATATCATTGAAATCTTTGTGGCATATATGTTAAAACAGACATTGTTTAAAATTTTTGGCAAACTGCAAAACAGCAGTAAATATCTCAAGGAAACGATCTGGCAAGTGTACAAAGACGCTCACTGTTGTTTATACCAGCGACAAAATTAGAAACAACCTAAATGGATATTAATAGGTGATGAGTTAAGTAAATGAGAAATGTCCACCCAGTTTAATACTATGCATCAATTTTTTTAAATGTAGATTTATATTTACTGATAAAAACTACAGTTACAACATATTAAGAGTAAAAAAAGCAGATATATAATAGCAAGTATAGGATGACTGCGATTCTAATTTTTAAAAAGTATAAACATGCAGAGAAAAGTCTAAAAGGATGCAAACTATTACCAGTGTCTGGGTATGGGTAGATTTTACATTTTTCTTCATACTTTTTTGTACTATCTAAATCCCCTACAGTAAGCAAGTAATCAATAAAAAGGGACATTTTTACCTTTAAAAATAAGAGAAAAGACTTCAGAGATGCCTGCTTGGCTGTGTTCAATTTGCTACCACTTTGGTTAAAAGGGAGGGAACAATAAATATTTACTATTTACTATAAATAAAAAATATCATAAGAAATAAAAATACTTCTGTAATGTTACACAAGTAATAATTAATGGTTATTTGGGGGAACAGAGGAAGACAAGACGGGAGGAAGGGAGGAACGAACTGGAATCACTGGGGGACAACATGTAAGAAAACTTTATTATATTCCGCATAAAAATTTTTTTAACTGAGGTGTAACTGACATTGAAAAGTTTTTAATAATAGTTTTATTGAGACATAATTCAAACATGCCATAAAGTTCACCAGTTTAAAGTGTGTAAGTCAGCAGTTTTCAGCATATTAAAAGTTATACATTGATCACTACTATCTAATTCTAGAACACTGCCATCACCCCTTAAGAGAAATCCCATATACATCTGCAGTCACTTCCCAGCCACTTCCCATCTTTCTCTCCTCCTAACCCTCCCTCCTCTTGAATTTGAACTAAATGTATGTACTACCCACCCAAAAATTAAATTAAAAAAAATGCCTAATGATATTTTTCAGCCTCAAAAAGGAAAGAAATGCTGCCACACGCTGCCACATGGATGGACACTATGCCAAATGAAATAAGCCCGTCACAAAAGACAAATATTACACGAGTCCACTTACATGAGGTCCCTAGAGCAGTCTACCTCACAGAGACAGGAAGCACAAGAGTGGTTGCCAGGGGCTGGGGAGACGGGAGACGGGAGACAGGGAGTGACTGTTTGATGGGTGCAGAGATTCAGTTTTACAGGATGAAGAATTGTGGAGATGGATGGTGGTGATGGCTGCACAACAGTATGAATGTACCTTATGAACTGTACACCTGAAAATTGGTTAAGATGGTAAATTTAACATGGTGAATGTAAGCTGTATTTTACAACGATTTTAAACACTGGGGAAAAAATATGCCTGCCATAGAATTCCAACGTGTTGATATTAAATAATTTACTTATAACTATTGATAAATATTTAGTTTGGTTCTCATTTTCCACTATTATAACAGGCACCTTCACATGTGTATCTCTGCACATTTATCCAAATTTTTCCTGGAGATAAATTCTGAAAGGTGGAATTCCTGGATCAGAGGGTATGCAGTTATGATTTTAATACACACAACAAATTATCTCTAAAAGGGTCTGTACAGATTTAAACTTCCACCAAACGATGTCTGAGCACTTTCCTATACCTTTGACAACTGGGTATTTTCCTTCTTCTCTTTCTTTTTTGGGCTTTCCTTCGATTACCAGTAAGACTGAATATCTATTCACATATCTACAGACGCTTTGTATTCCTTCCTTTGTGACTCATCTGTTCTTGTTCTTTGCTCATTTTGTTTTGGGGACATTTAACCTTTCTCCTAATCCACTTTAAGATCTTTTTATATTTGGAAAACCACCTTTTGCCTGCTGTGCATGTTACAAATATATTTCCAAATCTGTCATTTTTCTTTTAACATAGTTTATGGCAACTTAAATACAGAATTTTTTTAGTGCAAAGATAAGAACCTCTTCTTTTACAGTTTCTGGTTTTGGTATTATGCTTAGCAAGTAGTGAACTTTCAATTATGGCAGTCTTCAAACTCTCGAAAAGCACTGGCTTTTTCTTACGAAAAATAAATTTACAATAAAATTATCAGGTATTTGAATTCATGAATATGATTCTTTAAATAAATTTAACTACCCGCATCATGCTGTAAAGATTCTCAACAGTTGTTGGAGTTCAAAATCCTTAATAAAAAGATGTGTCAAATTGCTAATTCTCTGAAGCCTATAATCAACCTCCAGTTTCATTCGTTACCTTTGGAAGTCAAAAAATCCAAATAAATTCTGAGCAAGTTTATCCCACAGGGAAATATCAGAAGTTAAATTCAACAATGAAACTGATTTCTAGGTACAACTGTCCCTCCTTTTCTGGACACTCATCACCAAATTCATTCAAATCAGGAGAAACAGATGTTGATGACAGCTAACAGTCTCACATACACTTTAGCACTTGTGATTATACTAGTATGGCAAGCACTGTTTTGGTGAAGAAAGGAAATACAACGACTAATGTGCCCTGCTTCTTCAGCTCTGCTTCTTCAGCTCTGCTTGCACCCATTTTACTAGAATACAGAATTAAAATGATGCTCTGACTGGTAGCCGAGAAGGCTACACAGCAATTTTCTCCATTGAAATGGGAATCAGCACCCCTTCTTTAGGCTACATTCAAGCTAGATTCACTTTACTAAAATTCCTGCCAACTCCCCTGGGAGAAGAAAGAAGCAGCAGGCAATAAGCCAGGCTGCTCTTTCTCTAGCACATTCATACTGAAGATAAAGGGAGCATATCTGCACATATCACAGACATTTACCATGACCGACCAAAAACACATGCTGAATTTAGCAGGACAATCTCAGTTGTCAGATATTAGGAAAATTTCTATTTGGGAATTCTGCTCATGACACTCTCCAAAATGATCTCACACTTCTCACATGCCAAATTGTACACCAACACTCACTAGTCTACTTCTGCTCACTCTAACACTCAGCTTGAGCTGGAAGACTGGAAGAATAACTGCTTAAAATTTAGTCCAAGGATTGTACTAAAATTACACCAAGCTGTATCTCAATGAAATGGTAGGATGTTGTGAACAATAGTAATGAAAATTCTTAAATCTCTGATAGGGTTTATGATCATTTTTTAGAAAAATACATCTCAAAAACAACAAAACATCACAACAATGCTTCATATATTTTAGACAAATATCAGAAGCTCTTCTGAGGCAAAACTTCCATTAGTTTCTCTGAACAAGAGAACGCTTTGATCCAGTTTATCCTGATTTCTAAAATGACAGAACCAAGGAGTCTAGAGCTATTTTTAGTTACAGAAAAAGAATATTATGGATACATGAAAACGGTCATCATCACAAACATTATACTGTATCCCAGAGAGTTCAATGCACTATTTGTCAAGATAACCATTAGAAAAAATACCAGTACTGCATCCTATTATGTTAAATTAAGAACGATTTTTTTTCTGAAACATGTAAATACATACATTGAGGAAACTTTATCAATGCAAGATGCAAAAGAGTTTATAATAATTCTTACTAACATCACCCAAGTCGATCCTCAGGCTCTGTGATGTTCTGATTTGTGCTGTACCGTATGTGTCCCTAAGAAGAGCACTTACCAGCCCAATCTGCAATTTATTTCTTTGTATCTGTCTTCAAGAAAAACTTTCTAGAACTTGGGACTTTCATCTTGTTACTCTAGGGCACGGCACAGTGTTTGGTATAGTAAGTGATCAATAAATTTTTGATGAAAGATTGACAAAAACAAATTTTCACGCATTATTTTGAAAGTAAATGGCTACTGGATAGTAGATGCAAATCAAGTCCCTGGAAAATTATATCTTTCCCCTATAACAGAGAGAATTACTCTTATTCTGTAACAATTAGTTCCTTACCAGCTAACACACAAAAAATTCTATCTCAAATACAAACTGGCCAAAATACTAAATGCAATCCTAATTTTTAAAAAAATGTTAATTATACACTCTGGATTTATTTGTGTTTGATCTGAAGTGAAGAGAAGCATTTTCAAATAATTAACTGTCAACAAGAATCTTTTATACTTTTAATACTATACAACATACACCAAAAGTGTAGGATAGAGTTCTTATCCAAAAACAGAGCTTACAAAGTGGTAAAACTTAATAACTATATATACACACTCACACACCAGCACTATACCTTATTATAACTTTTAAATTAAGAATATTCAAGAACGAGAAATGGGACACATAAAAGCACTTATTATATATGCAACATACTCGAATGAAGTTCAGATTCTATAAGATCACTATGATTTGGATTCATGAATCTTTAATATGAAAAGAAAGTATTCTAATTTCTATCATTTTAGAAGAAACTCAAAGTTTTTTAATGAGTCTGAACCTCCAAGACTGAGACAAAGCAAGAGCCTCTAGGTAGTTCATTTCGTCTGATCATTAGTCTAGTATTCTTTCCGTTGATTCTTTCAGTTGCTGACAAGGATTTATTTTCTGTGCAGCAAAGCACACTGTAAACTCTCAAATATTAAACCAAAACCAAGTTCTCAGACTGATCTAAATAAACACCAGCAAGAGACATACTACAATGCAAGAAACAACCATAGCAGAATTCAAATGGATAGATTAAATTGTTTAAATGAATGCTACTTTGAGCTTATTCTCCTCTAAAAAAGATGTCAGAGTCAAGAAAATGAACAAGCAATTATTCCAGATTCCTAGCAGCTACTCTCTGCTACTGAATCCAGGAGAGAAAAAAGAACATCTGACTTTATGCCAGCATAACCCAGAGGAGAAATTAAAGAATAAACAAAAATACTATCAAAATGGGGAAGTCCCGAGGTCATAATACATTCTATTATTGTGTGCTCATCAAGACAACAACTCAAGTGACAATAAACTGATTTTAGTACAAGTTCTAGAAATTCCAAATAGCTTCCAGTTACCCAAACTCCCATACCATTTACTTACCCCTTAACCTCTACTTAAAGAGTATATGTATATGTATAACTGATTCACTTCGTTACAAAGCAGAAAACTAACACACCATTGTAAAGCAATTACACTCCAATAAAGATGTTTAATAAATAAATAAATAAATAAATAAAATATAAATAAAGAATATCCTCTACCCGATCCCTCACTTTCACTCCCAGCTAAATCCTACCTGTCCTTTCATCCTTAGATCAGGCATTACCTCCTCTAGAAAGCCTGTCTGACTCTCAAACTGAACAAAAGGCAGAAATAGAGAGGAAGGAATGGGTGGAGGAAGAAAAGTACAGAAAGAAGAAAAGATAATATCCCAAACCAGATATTACAGTAGTAAAAATATCATCCTAAGCAATGTCAGGATTGAAGACGTCATTCCATTAAAAAATAACATCAAAATAAAAATTTTTTTAACCTTAAAAGTAAAATCAACCAGCAGAGGGATCCTATAGTAACCATTTCCATAGTGTTTAACTTGAGAATGCTCAGTACTAAGAAAGCAAAGGCAGAATTAAATACAAGGGACCATAAAGGTACTGTTCAGTCTAGCAGCATTTTAAGTATCAACCTCACTTCTTTCTTCATGCTCTACAACCCAAAAGTTTCAAGCACCTGCAACAGACGTCGATGAGGTTAACAAAATTCCCAGATTTAGTCCCTGAAATACTAGTATATAAATCAAGAAGAAGGGTGAAGAAAGAAGGGTAAAGAAAGAAGAGTTAAGCGATACCTATCAGCTGTGAACATGTTAAGAGCTAACCCTGGCAATGCTACAACTGGGAGTGGATTCAGCTGAATAAACACACACCGGAGGCAGCAGCTTGACTGTGAGGTGGCGGGGGGGGGGGGGGGGTCCCTGCTGGCATAAAGCTAACGGGCTAATGCCTGTGTCCCACAGAGCTATGTCAACACTGAAGTCACTGTGTGCCCAAAGCTTTCCAGAAGCTATAGAATTCCTTTTTCCTTTCTTCCCCCCCCTTTTCCTCCAGAGAAAGAGTAGAGGCAAGGAAGACTGATATTGAGGGAGAGTACAAAGAGATCATGACCTTACAATCTTACAGAAAAGCACTCCTGTACACTGCCATTGTTTAAGATGCTTTCACACACACTATCACTAAACTGTGTTAAACTGAAATGAAGCCCATCAAAATTATTTACATAAATAATTCTGTCTTGGGGAGAAAATAGCATAGAACATATACAAAGAACATCAGCTAACCAGAATAAACCAACCAAATTACTCACATTTTTTTTCAAGACTTACCTCTTTAATAATGGGCTTTCTTGTAAAAATCAAATCTACACTAGGCAACTGATAGACTACAACAGTCCACTGTTGTATTTTGTTCTAGAGATACTAAGATCAAGTGCAGTTAAGACAAGAGAAGGAAACCAAAGGTATAAGAATTAGAAAGCAAGAAAGTCATTATACAGAGATTGTAGGATGAAAACTCATAAGAAATTAGACAAAATATCTGTATAATTAAGAGTCCAGCAAGGGACTTCCCTGGTGGTCCAGTGGTTAAGAATCCACCTTCTAGGGCTTCCCTGGTGGCGCAGTGGTTGAGAATCTGCCTGCTAATGCAGGGGACACGGGTTCGAGCCCTGGTCTGGGAAGATCCCACATGCCGCGGAGCAACTAGGCCCGTGAGCCACAATTACTGAGCCTGCACGTCTGGAGCCTGTGCTCCGCAACGAGAGAGGCCGCGATAATGAGAGAGGCCCGCGCACCGCGATGAAGAGTGGCCCCCACTTGCCGCAACTAGAGAAAGCCCTCGCACAGAAACGAAGATCCAACACAGCCATAAATAAATAAATAAAATAAATAAATTTAAGAATCCACCTTCTAATGCAGAGGACGTGGGTTCTGCATCCCACATGCCACGGGGCAACTCAGCTCACGTGCCACAACTACAGAGCCCACCAGAGCCCACGCGCTCTGGAGCCCGCGCACCGCAACGAAAGATCCTACATGCCGCAAGGAATATCCCGCGTGCAGCAACTAAGACCTGACGCAGCCAAAAATAAAACAAATAAATAATTAAATATTTTTTAAAAAAAGAGTTTAGCAAGCCTGGCGCATATAAGATCAACATATAAAATTTAACTGCATTTCTCTACAAGGAACAAATCTTTAAAAAGTGTAATTAAAAAGAGAGAGAAAGAGAATCTTGATAAATAAAACTAAAGAAGCATCTGGGGATAAAATAACAATAAAAAGTCAAACTATTATGGAGAAAATCATAATTGTTTCAAAAGCAAAACACCAAGGTATAAATATTTTTTTTTGTATACAATCCCTTAATTTTTCCATGGCAACCATCAAATAAGGCATATCAAAGACTCTTTTGCACATGCTTCTGTAAAAATGTTAAGTAGATAAAAGAAATCTTCAAAAATTAATAAAATTTTTTTGAAAATCAATTTAGGTAGTAAACAGACAATACAAAAGATTGCTTCATGTTTTAACATCATGTTGAGAAGAAATAAAACCATATGGGATCTTCACGGGGTATTTAAAAGGAAAATACATTTGTTTTCTCGACTCTCACCAATTTTATCACATAAACTCCAATAAATACATGTGTTACCATTATTTTCATTCATCTCCTACATCCATATTTACTCATCGCGTTGTATTTTCAATTTGAATACTTAGGTCTATGACCACAAAATCTTTCACTTCACTTCAGCTGACTGCATACTTTTAGGGGAAAGTTAAACATGCACTTACCCTATGACCCAGCGATTCCACTCCTAGATACTTCCGCAAGAGAAATAAAAACATGGCCACAAACACATCTGTATAAAAATGTTTACAACCGCTTTATTCATAAGAGCCAAAACTGGAAACAACCCCATCAACAGGAGAATGGATAAATTAATTATGCAGTATCCATGCAATGAAAACTACTCAATATTAGGATGACTATGGATACATGCAACAACACGAATAAACTTTAAAAAAAATATATAGTACACTGAGCAAAAGAAGCCAAACACAACAGAGTACAGACTATATGGTTCCATGTATAGGAGGTTCTAGAGCAGGCAAAACTAATCTAAAGTGAAAGGAATTAGAACACTATCTATGTGTTCGGGGCAGGGAAAATACTGATTGGGAAGGAGCTCAAGGGAACTTTATGGGATGATGGAAATGTTCTATATCTTCGTAAGACTGCATTATACGACTACTGGCATTTGTCAAAACTCATGGAACTATGATACGGAAGATCCATGTATTTTGCTGTATGTAAACTATACTCCAACAAAAAATAAATATATTAAAAGAGAAAAAAGTAACAGACATAGGTCAGAAAAGGGAAAAGTAAATAAATATTCAAGAAAATTTCTTAACAAGTAGGAATGACTTCACTTAAAAGAAAGAAGGATAATTTAGTTGATTTTAAGAACACTTCCAGTCCCAGCATGTATTATGCTCTATCACCTAATTCAATTGTAACCCTGCATTCTTAAAAAGGTTAGAGAAGAAAGCAGAAGCTCGGGGCTACAGAGACTCATTCAAATATACAACAACGTATGGAAATCACCATCAACAATTTGCCTTATTTGTTTCAGATCTCTCTCTCTCTCTCCCCCACCCCTCACTGTTGCTTATTTAAAATTCACAGAAGTGATGTCATCTGTTCTTGATTCTCTTTGCAAATTGCTCATGTTACTCAACATAATGTGTCTGAGAATGTAAACTGGTATAGCCACTATAGGAAACAGTAATGGAGGTTCCTCAAAAACTTAAAAATAGAACTGCCATTAGATCCAGCAATTCCACTTCTGAGTTTTTATCCAAAGAAAACAAAAATAACTAACTCGAAAAGATATCCGCACCCCCATGTTCACTGCAGCATTATTTATAATACCCAAGATATAGAAACAACCTAAGTGTCCATCAATGGATGAATGGATAAAGAAAATGTGGTGTGTATATCTATACACATATGTGTATAGATATACACAATGGGATATTATTCAGCCATAAAAAAAAATAAAATCTTACCATTTCGGAGGGGGGGGCAGAACCACAAGCTCACAGGTAGATAACAGATTGGTGGTTGCCAGGGGTGGGGGACAGGGAGTGGGTGAAATGGGTAAAGGGAGTCAAAAGGTACAAACTTCCAGTTATAAAAATATATAAGTCCTGGGAATATAATGTACAGCATGGTGACTATAGTTAATAACACTGTATTACATATTTGAAAGTTGCTAAGAGACTAGATCTTAAAAGTTCTCATCCCAAGAAAAAAAAGTTCTTTGTAACTATGTGTGGTGATGGATGTTAACCAGACCCAGTGTGTTGATCATTTTGTAATGTATCCCAATAGCAAAATATTGAAACTAATATAATATGTCAACAATACTTCAATTTTTTAAAAACGTGTTTGAGATTTCTCCACACTGATATACATAACTCTAGCTCGTTCACATTTATGAACTGTATAATACAGGTTTCACAATTCCTTATCCAAAATTCTAAAATCCAAAGAGCTTTAAAAAGACTTAAATTTTTCTCCAAGCTTAATGGAAAAACCTGACTAAACTGCTATGAGGCTATTTACCATTTATTTATCCAATTTAATATGAATATTCCTAAGTTTTGCTACAGATTTAATATGTTTGATTACTGGGTATTGTCCAGATCCCAATGGGAGTATTACACAATATACAGTTTATGTACTGGATTACCTTTCAAAATCTGAAAAACATCTAAATTCCAACATACATGTGCCCTAAGTATTTTGGAGAAAGGGACTGTGTACTCATATTCCATTTTGTGAATAAATACCAACTTACCCACTCACCTACTTGAGGAACAGTTAGATGTTTTTCCACTTTTTTCACTGTTACGACAAGCACATGTACATCTACCTGTCTCCTTGTGCACATGTGCAAAAGTTTCTCTCAAGGAGACACACAGAAATGAAACTGCCAGGTAGTAGAGCGTGTCTTCAACCTTACTGGTCATTTAAATGTACCTTTTTCAATTTACTATAAACAAGATGCATGACACAGATGATAAAAGGGAGCAGATATCCAGCCTATAACTTTCATATCTACAGAACCATTAATCATATAACACTTTCCATTAATCATAAAACCACTTTCCTAGAAGGAAATTTTTGGTGGAAATGGATTGGGTTGTTACTTTAAAAAAAAAAAAAAAAAAAGAAAAGCTAAATGATTGTGCATTCAATTCCATCCATAAGGAATAAAGACAGTGTTTTCAAAGAAAGTTATTACTTATGAAGCTACTTTAATTAGCAGAGCCCAAGTATCGCTGTAAGGCTTGAGAATTTTTTTTAAAAAGCACAAATTCTATCCATAGGATCTTTTCTCTCTGAAAGAAGGAATGAGAGAAGAAACAGAAAAGATTGGAAAGAATCCTAATTTCTCTCCGCTCACCCTACTTCCTAAAATGGCATCTTTCCCTGAGAATCCCCACAAAATACAACTACTTTAATCTCAGTACCAAAATTTTGATGTCAAAGATTCCTATAAAAATGATCTTAGAGATAAGGACACTGAAAATCTGAAAGCAACAATAATCAACAGTTTCAAGAATTTCCTTTCTATCCCTTTCATATTTATTGGAAAATAAATAAATAAGCAGGCTTCTTTTTTCTCTCAGGTATTTGAGAAACAAAAAAGTAACACAGGGATACCTGATTCATTACTAATGTTTAAAATATTTTTAAACTAAACTTATGAATTGGGATAGATGCTTATATAATTCTTTTTTTCTGACAGCTTTTAAGAACACATTCTTTGATCCCCATATTATAAGGAAAATTGGCTTTTTAAATAAACCTACTTGCTTAACCCAAGGTATCTAAACAAAAACAAGAAAACTTAAATGAGAGGTTCACAAAGGAACATTTGATGACGTTAGTGGACCTAAAATATGTCATATTTCTTATACAGACTTAAGCAAAAGAAAATATGAATCCCAACGTACAGACAAGTGCCACAAAAACACAAAACCTACAGGAACACAAGAACAGCACTTTATCCTAGGCGGAAAAACGAACCCCTAGCCTATTTCAATACCAGAAGAATGACAGATTCTGAGAGGGCTCCGGCTACCTTGGGAGTTCTCTCCATCAAGAACAAGAACGAGTAATTAACATGAAAGAGTCCATTTCAGACAATTCTACCCACAAAGGAGGCAGTGCTGTTGAAAAATAAACTTAACCAAACATTGGAGAACAGAAAAAAAATACTGAAGTATAAGCCCTCACTGACGGAAGAAAGATCTTTAGTTAGTAGCAGGCATTAAGCTCCCTGACAGAGATACCATGGCAGGTGGCTATAATAAACATGGTCTGTCTCCATATGAAGGTAGATAAGACAGATAACGGTGGATAAGAGAGTCATTAATCCCAACAGCAACAAACATACACAATTATAACTGCAAACAGGGATAAAAGCTATAAATCCAAGGTAGTAAAAGATAAGAGAAGATTTGGGGGCTGGGTGAGATCTGAAGAATGAGTTAACTTCCATTAACTATTTAAAGACACAACACTTCTACTGTGAGGAGAAGACTACTTAGGTGAAGACCCTCAAGAAGGAGGGGGCACAGCACATTTGAGGGATTAAGGAGACTGGGCACCAAGGAAGTGTGACAAGAGTTTTGGACTTTAAGGGCAACAGGAAGCCCTGAAAAAGTTTTGAGCAGAGTATGATCATCTCTACCATCATCACTAACAGTGATGCCGGGCACCTACTACCACATTTAATTCTTAGAACAAGTACATGAGGTAAGAATTATATAACCATTTTACAGATGAGGAAACTAAGGTTTGGAAAGACTTAGCAGCCTGCCAAGCTCACATAACTAGTGAGTGGTGGAGCCAGGATTCAAACATCACATGGGCACTTTCAAAAGCTCAGACTGGCTGCAATGAGGCTGCATATCAGGGGGAAACAGAAAGACTGGGGAAAATTGGGAGACCACTGCAATAATGTCAGCCAACAGCGACATGACCAGACTATGACAGTGGCTGTGGGGTGGGAAAATGGATGGCTTACAGAAATACTTCAGAGAAAAAAGATCACCAGGATTTGACTGGCAGGGTGGGAAATGAGGGAATGAAGCAATTCAAGGAAAATTCTGAAGTTTCTGACTTAAACACCATGGACAAGTTGGTGGCACCATAAACAAAAATGGGAAAAAATAAGGAAGGACCAGAATTGAGGGGAAATCTTGAGCTGAATGTAATGTGCTTTTGAGATGCTGAGAAAAGGTTTGAGGGAGCAACTGGGCATGTGGGTCTGGAGCTTAGAGGAATGATATGAGCTAAAGATGTTAAGTGTGGAAGCTCTGATACACAGATGTTAACTGAGGCCAAGGTAGTGAATGAGCCTCCCTAGGAAAAGAAAAGACAGCAAGAGGAGATAGTCATAGGACTGATTCAACATTACATGGCAGGCAGAGGGTAAGAGGCGGGCAAAGGAGACAAGAGGAGCAGTCAGAGAAGTCGGCAGAAATCAGGAAAACTGTGTCACAGAAACTGAAAGAATTTGATAAGGACCCTTTCTCTAAGGGGAGAACACAGACCAAGAAAGATCTGGCTCTGGGTTCAATTCCTGGTTCCATCAGGATGACTTCAGTGAAGTTAACTAAATACTCTGAGCCTTAATTTATTAATCTATACTATGAACATTATGAAACTGAATCTACAGGGTTATTATAATAATTAGCAGTAAGACAGAACACCTATCACACTGTAAATTATCAATAAATGGCAGTTACTGTTGTTGCTCCTGTTTGTAAAATCAAAAGGTTTGGTTAGTGGCTTATTGAACCCAGCCCTGGGAAGCCCTAGGGGTTCTAAAGAACATCTTCAGGGAATGCCTGGCAGGGCCACACTGGGGCATCTGGGCTCCCCAGTCCTGTCTCAATCAGAACAGCTTTGCCTTCTTTTTCATTTTACTTCTTAAAATAAGTTTTAGGCACTTGCCTGGTGGCACCGTGGTTGGGAATCCACCTGCCAATGCAGGGGACACGGGTTCGAGCCCTGGTCCGGGAAGATCCCACATGCCGCAGAGCAACTAAGCCCGTGCACCACAACTACTGAGCCTGCGCTCTAGATCCTGGCTCCACAACAAGAAAGGCCACCGCAATGAGAAGCCTGCGCCCCACGCCGCTCGCCGCAACTAGGGAAAGCCTGTGTGCAGCAATGAAGACCCAACACAGCCAAAAAATAAATTAGTTAATTAATAAATAATAAGTTTTATTTTCATATCTGAATAATAGTCATTTGAAAAAGGGGTCTGCAGCTTAAAGTGTTTTTCAAAAAGCAATGACTGGATCATCTCAATAGTCCCTTCAATTCATTTGGATTACAGCTTGTAATTCTATTTTTTTTCTTTTTTTGAATTTTTGAAGTTTATTTTATTTATTTTTTTATACAGCAGGTTCTTATTAGTTATCTATTTTATACATATTAGTGTATACATGTCAATCCCAATCTCCCAGTTCATCCCACCACCACCCACCCTCCCCGCCACTTTCCCCCCTTGGTGCCCATACGTTTGTTCTCTACATCTGTGTCTATTTCTGCCCTGAAAACCAGTTCATCTGTACCATTTACAGCTTGTAATTCTTCACCAAAGTAAAACATGTGAGAAATAAGGACAAAACAACACACTTGATAACATAATCCCTAACATGAAGCTTATTATTTATGATTATTTAATTAGAATAATGGTTATAAATCAATTAGCTCTGTTTCTCTACTGAAAATTGTACTAGGGTCAGTGCCATTACTGCCATTGAAGCACCACAGCCTTATGATAGCAATTTTTTGTTTGTTTGCTTAAGATTATAACCACATGAACAGTGAAGAAAAGAGTTAAGCAGCATTAAAATCACAAAGGGCTTTCTTTTTTCATGAAAAATAAAGTTGGTTAGTGTGCTCAAATTACTTGTTTTCTTTTTGAAAGCCCTGCATGAAGAAAACCAATTAATAAAGAATCAAAATATCTCACCAGCCTTTTCTCATTGAAATCAGTACCTCTAAAAAACTTTCTTTTAATATCCTTTTCTTATGCTATTGATTGTTTGTAACTAATCACTTTCCATGTCATCATTGTATGTGGTCCTCTTGTGATAATTATCCCACACTCTCCAGTTTAGTCTGTTGAGCAATCACCACTCTGGTGCAGCTGAAAATTCTCAGGGACACTAGCTTGAATCTCTATGGCACAGATGTCCTAATACTTCATTTTAAAATGGGACAAAGGTTTTACAGAGCCTTGCTGATCTTTTGTCCCAGACACTGGCTGTCTTTTTCATCTAGGACATAATCAAAAATGTACTGTATTAAAAAAAAATGTACTGTGTAAGTTTTTTAACTACAACTTTAGAATTTATACTCTTCAATAGTAAGTCACTTCTCTTAAATGACAGAATTTGCTCCTATTTAATTGCTGGAAATTTTAAGCAATTAAATAGGAGCTGACGGTGGATCAATAGTTGTCTTCATTTTAACAGCTCACCCAATAATGAGGAACATGAGAACTGCATCTGGAAGATTTGGTGTGAAAGGAAATGACTTCTGAAAGGCTGACTGATTTATTTGTGCTGATACTGGCACAGACTGCCCTACTTTAGGCAGGATGGTTAGGGAAGGTCTCTTTGAAGACGTACCATTTAAGCTGACACCTGAGGCAGCCAGCATATAAGAGTGGGGTAAGAATGTCTGGCAGCACATAAGAATAAAGAGTTAAGAACAGCATATATATATATATATATATGTATATGTGTGTGTGTGTGTACATATATATTTGAAGGACATTTTTTTCAACACCCAATCGGCCATTAATACAAATTGAAAGCCTGTTATAATCAAATCAATGTAGTCCTGGAAAAAGAATATCAACAAAGAGATCAATGGAACAAATCTCACAATAATTAAGCACTTAAGAAAGAAAAAGGAAATGCCACAAACCAAAAGAAAAGAGACTGATCACAGTATTTAGAAACCTTTTCAATTATTAGGAAAACATCAAAATAAATACGTTCTCCCCACACAAAATTAAAAATAAGTTCCAGGAAGATTAAAGAACTAGGTATAAAATGCAAATTAATTAGAAAATAAGAAGAATAAATATAACATATTTAATGATATTCAGATAGGGAAGGACTTTCTAAACAAAAAACGAAATGTAAGAAATTACAAAAAAATTACAAATTACAAATGTAAGAAAAGTATAGTACATTTTACTGCTTAGAAATCTAGAATTATAAACATCAAAAGTCAAAAACTAATGAGCAAATGACAAAAACTAAAAATTATTCACAACTGGGAAAGTACTTTATCCTCACTATTGAAAAAGCCCATAAACGTCAATGAAATACTAAGACCTTACTGTCCCCAAGAGAAATTAACAAATAGGAATATACCAATCACAGACAATATGCAAATTGACAATAAACACATGAAAATGTAAACAAAGAATTGCAAATGAAAGCAAGGTAAGACAAAACTTTTTAATCTATGAAAGAGGTAAAAGGTTTTTTTCAGGCAAAAGATTTTTAAACATTATATGAACAGGTAAGGTGATACATGCATTCGTACATGCCTGATCACCTAAAGTGGTCCAATCCTTCTAGAAGACCGTGTGTCAATAAGTATATTCATCTCTTTTATTTTATAAGCACAAATGTATCATCCTTAGGAAGCAGAAACTATCTTCTAGCAATGTTGCTTTTCTCTCCAAATATAAGGGGGATAATATAGTAATTTGTAGGGTCATTTTTGTAACATTTTCTCATTACAAAGTAATAAATATAAGTGTTAAAACATTTTAAGAATACATAAATGTATATGGGAAAACCTCTCCTATAATTCCTTTGATCCCCTCTGATGAATAGATTCAATTTTTTAACAACCTATCATAGGAAAATAATCAGAAATGTGAAAATGTATTAATAAAGATGGCCATAACAGTAATACATATGACAAAAAAACTGAAAAGTGGGGAGACCTTCAAAATGGCGAAAGAGTAACACATGGAGATCACCTTCCTCCCCACAAATACATCATAAATACATCTACGTGTGGAACAACTCCTACAGAACACCTACTGAACACTAGCAGAGGACCTCAGACCTCCCAAAAGGCAAGGAACTCCCCACGTACCTGGGTAGGGCAAAAGAAAAAAGAAAAAACAGAGACAAAAGAATAGGGACGGGACCCGCACCAGTGGGAGGGAGCTGTGAAGGAAGAAAGGTTTCCATGCACTAGGAAGCCCCTTCACTGTAGGAGACAGGGCGTGGCAGGGCGAAGCTTCAGAGCCACGGAGGAGAGCGCAGCAACAGGGGTGCGGAGGGCAAAGCGGAGAGATTCCCTCACAGAGGATCGGTGCCAACCAGCACTCACCAGCCCGAGAGGCTTGTCTGCTCACCCGCCAGGGCAGGTGGGGGCTGGGAGCTGAGGCTCGGGCTTCGGAGGTCAGACCCCAGGGAGAGTACTGGGGTTGGCTGCGTGAACACAGCCTGAAGGGGGCTAGCGTGCCACAGCTAGCCGGGAGGGTGTCCGGGAAAAGTCTGGAGCTGCCGAAGAGGCAAGAGACCATTGTTTCGGGCGCGTGAGGAGAGGGGATTCAGAGGACCTCCTAAATGAGCTCCAGAGACGGGCGTGAGCCGAGGCTATCAGCACGGACACCAGAGACTGGCATGAGACGCTAAGGCTGCAGGTGCAGCCACCAAGAAGCCTGTGTGCAAGCACAGGTCACTATCCACACCTCCCCTCCCGGAAGCATGTGCAGCCCCCGACTGCCAGGGTCCCGTGATGCAGGGACAACTTCCCCGGGAGGACACACGGCGCGCCTCAGGCTGGTGCAATGTCACGCCAGCCTCCGCCACCACAGGCTCACCACCGCATTCTGTACTCCTCCCTCCCCCCAGGCCTAGGTGAGCCAGAGCCCCGGAATCAGCTGCTACTTTAACCCTGTCCTGTCTGGGCAGGAACAAACGCCCTCAGGCAACCTACATGGAGAGGAGAGGCCAAATCCAAAGCTGAATCCCGGGAGCTGTGTGAACAAAGAAGGAAAGGGAAATATCTACCAGAAGCCTTAGGAGCAGCGGATTAAATCTCCACAATCAACTTGATGTACCCTGCATCTGTGGAATACTTAAATAGACAATGAATCATCCCCAAATTGAGGCAGTGGACTTCGTGTGATTTTGCCTGTGTAGCTTTACTTTTACCAATTGTCCTAGGGTTCTGTCTGTCCGTTTTTTGTTTTTTTTCTTAGTATAGTTTTTAGCGTTTGTTATCATTGGTGGATTTGTTTTTTGGTTTGGTTGCTCTCTTCTTTTTTTTTTCTTTTTTTTTATTACTTTTTAATTTTTTTTATTTTCAATAATTATTTTTTATTTTTTATTTTAATAACTTTATTTTATTTCTTTTGTTTCTCCCTTTTCTTCTGAGCCATGCGGCTGACAGGGTCTTGGTGCTCTGGCCGGGTGCCAGGCCTGTGTCTCTGAGGTGGGAGAGCCGAGTTCAGGACATGGGTCCACCAGAGACCTCCCAGCTCCACGTAATATCAAATGGCAAAAGCTCTCCCAGAGATCTCCATCTCAACGCTAAGACCCAGCTCCACTCAACGACCAGTAAGCTACAGTGCTGGACACACTATGCCAAACAACTAGCAAGACAGAAACACAACTCCACCCATTAGCAGAGAGGCTGCTAAAAATCATAATAAGGTCACAGACACCCCAAAACACAACACCATACGTGGACCTGCCCACCAGAAAGACAAGATCCAGCCTCATCCACCAGAACACAGGTACCAGTCCCCTCCACCAGGAAGCCTACACAACCCACTGAACCAACCTTAGCCACTGGGAGCAGACACCAAACACAACAGGAACTACGAACCTGCAGCCTGCAAAACGGAGACCCCAAACACAGTAAGTTAAGCAAAATGAGAAGACAGAGAAACACACAGCAGATGAAGGAGCAAAGTAAGAACCCACCAGACCAAACAAATGAAGAGGAAATAGGCAGTCTACATGAAAAAGAATTCAGAGTAATGACAGCAAAGATGATCCAAAATCTTGCAAGTAGAATGGAGAAAATACAAGAAACGTTTAACAAGGACCTAGAAGAACTAAAGAATAAACAACAAGGATGAACAACACAATAAATGAAATTAAAAATTCTCTAGAAGGAATCAATAGCAGAATAACTAAGGAAGGAGAATGGATAAGTGACCTGGAAGATAAAATAGTGGAAATAACTACTGCAGAGAAGAAAAAAGAAAAAAGAATGAAAAGAATTAAGGACAGTCTCACAGACCTCTGGGACAACATTAAACGCACCAACATTCGAATTATAGGGGTCCCAGAAGAAGAAGAGAAAAAGAAAGGGACTGAGAAAATATTTGAAGAGATTATAGTTGAAAACTTCCCTAATGTGGGAAAGGAAATAGTCAATCAAGTCCAGGAAGCACAGAGAGTCCCAGGCAGGAGAAATCCAAGGAGAAACACACGAAGACACATAGTAATCAAACTATCAAAAGCTAAATACAAAGAAAAAATATTAAAAGCAGCAAGGGAAAAGCAACAAATAACATACAAGGGAATCCCCATAAGGTTAACAGCTGATCTTTCAGAAGAAACTCTGCAAGCCAGAAGGGAGTGGCAGGACATATTTAAAGTGATGAAAGGGAAAAACCTACAACCAAGATTACTCTACCCAGCAAGGATCTCATTCAGATTTCATGGAGAAATTAAAACCTTTACAGACAAGCAAAAGCTAAGACAATTCAGCACCGCCAAAGCAGCTTTACAACAAATGCTCAAGGAACTTCTCTAGGCAGGAAACACAAGAGAAGGAAAAGACCTACAATAACAAACCCAAAACAATTAAGAAAATGGTAATAGGAACATACATATCGATCATTACCTTAAATGTAAATGGATTAAATGCTCCAACCAAAAGACATAGACTGCTGAATTGATACAAAAACAAGACCTGTATATATGCTGTCTACAAGAGACCCGCTTCAGACCTAGGGACACATACAGACTGAAAGTGAAGGGATGGAAAAAGATATTTTATGCAAATGGAAATCAAAAGAAAGCTGGAGTAGCAATTCTCTTATCAGACAAAACAGACTTTACAATAAAGAATGTTACAAGAGACAAGGAAGGACACTACATAATGATCAAGGGATCAATCCAACAAGAATATAACAATTGCAAATATTTATGCACCCAACATAGGAGCACCTCAATACATAAGGCAAAGGCTAACAGCCGTAAAAGGGGAAATCGACAGTAACACAATCATAGTAGGGGACTTTTAACATCCCACTTTCACCAATGGACAGATCATCCAAAATGAAAATAAATAAGGAAACACAAGCTTTAGATGATACATTAAACAAGATGGACTTAATTGATATTTATAGGACATTCCATCCAAAAACAACAGAATATACTTTCTTCTCAGGTGCTCATGGAACATTCTCCAGGATAGATCATATCTTGGGTCACAAAGCAAGCCTTGACAAATTTAAGAAAATTGAAATTGTATCAAGTATCTTTCCTGACCACAATGCTATGAGACTAGATATCAATTACAGGAAAAAATTTGTAAAAAATACAAACACATGGAGGCTAAACAATACACTAGTTAATAAACAAGAGATCACTGAAGAAATCAAAGAGAAAATCAAAAAATACCTAGAAAAAAATGACAATGAAAACACGACGACCCAAAACCTATGGGATGCAGCAAAAGCAGTTCTAAGAGGGAAGTTTATAGCAATACAATCCTACATCAAGAAACAAGAAACATCTCAAATAAACAACCTAACCT
Organism: Balaenoptera acutorostrata; assembly: GCF_949987535.1. Lineage (NCBI taxonomy): Eukaryota > Metazoa > Chordata > Mammalia > Artiodactyla > Balaenopteridae > Balaenoptera > Balaenoptera acutorostrata. The sequence goes on along the minus strand of NW_026645824.1, from coordinate 57,736 downwards.
TCTACCTAAAGCAATTAGAGAAAGAAGAACAAAAAAACCCCAAAGTTAGCAGAAGGAAAGAAATCATAAAGATCAGATCAGAAATAAATGAAAAAGAAAAGAAGGAAATGATATCAAAGATCAATAAAACTAAAAGCTGGTTCGTTCAGAAGATAAACAAAATTGATAAACCATTAGCCGGACTCATCAAGAATAAAGTCTGAGAAGACTCAGATCAATAGAATTAGAAATGAAAAAGAAGTAACAACTGACACTGCAGAAATACAAAGGATCATGAGAGATTACTACAAGCAACCATACGCCAATAAAATGGACAACCTGGAAGAAATGGACAAATCCACAATCAACATTGTGAAAATGACTATACTACCCAAAGCAATCTACAGATTCAGTGCAATCCCTATCAAACTACCAATGGCATTTTTCACAGAACTAAAACAAAAAATTTCACAATTTGCATGGAAACGCAAAAGACCCCGAATAGCCAAAGCAATCTTGAGAAAGAAAAATGGAGTTGGAGGAATCAGGCTCCCTGACTTCAGACAATACTACAAAGCTACAGTAATCAAGACAGTATGGTACTGGCACAAAAACAGAAATATAGATCAGTGGAACAGGACAGAAAGCCCAGAGATAAACCCACGCACATATGGTCACCTTATCTTTGATAAAGGAGGCAAGAATATACACTGGAGATAAGACAGCCTCTTCAATAAGTGGTGCTGGGAAAACTGGACAGCTACATGGAAAAGAATGAAATTAGAACACTCCCTAATACCATACACAAAAATAAACTCAAAATGGACTAAAGACCTAAATGTAAGGCAAGACACTATAAAACTCTTAGAGGAAAACAGAGGCAGAACACTCTATGACATAAATCACAGCAAGATCCTTTTTGACCCACCTCCTAGAGAAATGGAAATAAAAACAAAAATAAACAAATGGGACCTAATGAAACTTCAAAGCTTTTGCACAGCAAAGGAAACCATAAACAAGATGAAAAGACAACCCTCAGAATGGGAGAAAATATTTGCAAATGAAGCAACTGACAAAGGATTAATCTCCAAAATATACAAGCAGCTCATACAGCTCAATATCAAAAAACAAACCACCCAATCAAAAAATGGGCAGAAGATCTAAATAGACATTTCTCCAAAGAAGACGTATAGATGGCCAAAAGGCACATGAAAAGATGCTCAACATTGCTAATTATTAGAGAAATGCAAAGCAAAACAACAATGAGATATCACCTCACATCAGTAAGAATGGCCATCATCAAAAAAATCTACAAACAATAAATGCTGGAGAGGGCATGGAGAAAAGGGAACCTTCTTACACTGATGGTGGGAATGTAAACTGGTGCACCCACTATGGAGAACAGTACGGAGGTTCCTGAAGAAACTAAAAATAGAGTTACCATATGATCCAGCAATCCCACTCCTGGGCATATATCCAGAGAAAAACATAATTCAAAAAGATACACGCAACCCAGTGTTCACTGCAGCTCTATTACAATAGCCAAGACATGGAAGTAACCTAAATGTCCATCAATAGGTGAATGGATAAAGAAGATGTGTTTTATGTATTTATACATATATATGTATACACACACACATACACACACACACACACACACACACACACACACAATGGAATATTATTCAGCCATAAAAAGGAATGAAATAATGCCATTTGCAGCAACATGCATGGACCTAGAGATTATCATACTAAGTGAAGTAATCCAGACAGAGAAAGACAAACATCATGATATCCCTTATATGTGGAACCTAAAAAAAAAAAAAAAAAAAAAGATACAAATGAACTTATATACAAAACAGAAATAGACCCACAGACATAGAAAACAAACTTATGGTTACCAAAGGAGCAAAGAGTGTGGAGGAGGGATACATTAGGAGTTTGGGATCAGCCACCACTCTCAACAGCATGTTTGGATAGATGATTAGGCCTGAAGTGCTTACTTTGTTAAAAGAAAGGTATTAAACAACCATTTTATTAAGATATGAAAATGAGAGACAACAACAAGGAGAAATTTAAGTGCAAATTAAAGCAAAGACTACTTTAAAAACTTTAAGTCAGTAAATCTGCATGACAAAAAACTTGTAGAAAATCTAAGAACAGCATGATGCTGTAGTAGTATCTCCTGAGCAAATGAGGAAGGTGATTTAAGAGACAGGTCACCTGCCAGAGCCAGGTTTTAACACCTTATTTCTAGAACTTTTATTTAATGTTTATTCATCAAATTTCTATACCACTTATAAATTCTCTGAATACTTTAATGACTCATCCCATGCCTCAGTGTGTGAGTGTCTGATCTTACCAAAAACAGTTTTGCAAATCACAGTATTTTTCTGAAATGTAATCTCTAACCTGGGTTGGCAAGGGAAGTCCATAAGAAAGTTTAGTACTGTGGTTCCAAAAATAATAACAATAATAAAACAAACAAAAAATCACACGCAATTCCCTTTTAATGGTTTAAAGTCAAGCATTCTTTAAAAAATTCTTTCATATCTTTTCAAAGTCCTAACAATAAAGGAAAATTCCTTTACAAATCCACCACTGTTTTGCTATAGACACTTGAACTGAGTGGGAAAGATGTGACAAGTCAAGTCAAGATATTGGTACACAGAGAAAAGGAAACAATACTCCTATACCGCTGCTTTAGCGGGGCCTGTTTGTGCTTAGGAGTATCACATCGATACCTTGTATTCCCGAATATTATACCCATCCTTCCTCTATGTTCTTATCATCAGGGATAAAACCTTGTCTTCAACTGCTTCTACTAACCTGCTCGTAAGAAGCAAACTTTCTCATCACGATACTCAGAACCCTGAATTCTCCCCGTTCTCCCTGCGTATCAACCTATTTCTGGCTCCAGTATCTGTCACTTCCGAGAGCACATCACCTGTTAATTCTTTTCTGAAAGATCAGGCTCTCTTAACCTCCCACTGTGTCCTAATAATCCATAACCACAGGGGACACCCCGATATTTGTTTCCTCAACTCCTGGGCTGCCGTCATGATATCAAAACAATCATGCCCCATGAAAATTCATGCTGAGGTGTCATGGCAAGATCCTCTGCTACTTTGTAATTCTCATATTCAACATGTATTGATAGTTCAAAGTAGCAGAAAAGAAGAGGGGATGTTAGCTTCAAGCACTGGCTGGGCTCAGAAAGACTGTTTACTTTAGGTCAGAGAGAGTGCGTATTTATTGCAGACAAGAAGGAACTAACAGAAAGTGAGCAAAGATTATGTGAAAGAAAATTAATGGAGACAGAGTGCAGAGGAGGGAACCAGAGCTTAAATCTGTGATAGAAATAAGAAGCGAGCTTGGTGAAGGAGAGACAGTATCTCCTCTGAGTCAGAAGAGACGACGACAAGAACACAGGTAACTGCTGAGGTGATGAAGGTAACTGAGGGGTCCCAGCATAGACTTGGTTTCAGTAAAATGAGAGCAGGACAATTACACAGGGGTGGGGATTGGAGTGATGGAGAAAGTACTAAGGGACTTAAAAAAGAGACATACTTGTTCTGAAGAGAAGGAAACCAGAACTTTTCAAAGTCACAGAGGAGAAAAAGCAGCAGCTGTATTCTGCACAGCAGATATCTACAGCCTTCACAACAGACTATCTCAAGGAAGCTGCAAGATGCCTGGAAAGTACGAAAATGATGTCAAGAATGGTTCTGCTAAAAGTGACAATTTTGTCAAAACTGACTGGAGAGTGTGGCAAATGTTAATGGTGAAATATGGGGGATGGGTATAAGGAGGTTCACTATACTATTCTCTAGCTTTGTGTACCTTTGGAAATGTTTATAATAAAAAATGTTTTTAAAAATTGCCTAGCCATCGTATGACCTCAGGAGCAATGGTTATCTTCCTCAGAAAGCTCAACAACTTGCCAGAACTTTCCAGAAGGTTTTAGGAATTTCAGAGACACAATTGCATACGGATACATACACTCTAGAGGACTGCAAAATTCAATGACAGGGAGGCAAAAAAAGTTTCTAGTTGACGAGGATCTGTCCCAAATTTGTTCTAAGGAGTGAGAAACACAAGTGAGCATTAAAATTAGGCTAAGCGTGTCAGGCGTGACAAACAGGGCCAGAAGATGAAAGCGATGAGGACAAGTATTTCAACTAAGCATATGCCTGAAGAACAATATTATAAAACTTACTTCATCTCCAGAACTTCCTCTAAGTGTTTTCTTCTCTCGGCCCGAAGGTTGGTCAAATGAGTTTCCTTCTCTGCCAGTGACTGCTGAGTGCAGGACAGCGTCGCCTTCATGGACTCCAGCTCTTGTTTTACCTTCTCCATGGCCATCAGTAACTCCTCCACCTACGATCAATACAGAAAAGACAGAAACTGAGCATCTGGGTCAGGTATAGTCAGAGGAGCTGGGCAGTGGGCAACGCCTGGGTCCACAAAATTGAAGACACACCCATCAAAAATTCTGTACTCTCGCAGGATCAGACATAAATGGCAGTGAAAGAAATACATCTCTCATCTTCCCTCCACTATAATTCTTCTCAGTTTAGGTCCAAAAAACCCTCATTTTCTTTTTGACAAATGTAAGGGCATCAGAAGTAACAGTGTGCCAGAAACAATCCCTTCGAAGGAATTTATTTGGAAACAGTCCAGAAACTTCCATGGAAATAACAATACAATGCAGATAAAAATATAAGGAACAAAATCATAATAAATATTTCTAGAACGATTTTAGGAAATAAAAGCCATAAACCTGACTAATACCAGATGCAGAATAAACATAAATGAGTCATGTTTATTCGTTCAAACTAAGATTCTTCTGTTTATACCATTACAAAGAATTTCTTGTTAAAGAAACAGCTAGAATTCAATCGGATAATTTCCTGCTCTAAAGCTAGGTAGGTAGAGATTTTCTGAGGAAGGCAGGAAGAAAAGAAAAAAAATATATGACCAGATAGAGAAGAGACAGAATGCTTTTAAAAGACCTGTAAAGGACTTCCCTGGTGGCGCCGCCCGCGAGGACCGGGACCGCCGTCCGCGCCGCCCTCCCTCCCTCCCCGGCCGCCGAGGCGAACCGCGGACAGGCCGCTGGCGGGGTCTCCCGGGCCGTGCGGGCAGCCCGAGGGCCTCCTGGCGGGAAGCCCACCTGTCCGCGGGCGCCAGGCTCCTCGGGGCGGCCCGCCCCGGGCTCTGCGTGACTGGCCTCCTGAAGCAGCGGCGGAGGCGGCGACCCACTGTTTGCACCGCACCGCCTCCTAGGGCAAGCTGGAGGAGACAGACGCCGCCCGCCCGGCGCCTGACGTGTGCGCGTTTGCGCCCGCGCCGGCCCGCAGCCCAGAGCCCCCGCCCGCCAGCCCTACGCCCGCCAGCCTCACCTACGGCTCCGCCCTGCCCGGGGGCGCGCTGCCGGGACCCAGCCAGGACCGTGAGGAGGAGCGGGCGGAGGAGAGCCGAGGAGCCTAGCGCCAGCGACGGGCGGGAAGCTCCAGGCGCCGCCCGACCCTGAGCTGCCGCCACCGCGGCCCTCTCACCCTGCTCAGGGCTGCCGCTGCCGCTGCTGCCCGGGCGCCGCCACAGCCACAGCCACAACTCGGCCGGGACGCCCGACGTCACCGCGCCCCGCCCCCTGCGCGATTCCCCAGCCCCGCCCCGGGCCGACGTCAACGCGAGCCCAGCCCCCGCGCGACCGCGCCCGGTCGGCGTCCCGCGGCCTCCTGGGAGTGCGAGTCGGGCGCGCGCGGGCCTCGGGCACTTTCCGGGTGCTGTATTTACCGTGGTATCTTTGTTAAGTCTAGCGGGGTGTCCCCCCCTTTTTTTTAATTACTAAAGTATGTCATTGTGTTAATTCAACATTAATACTAGAAACAAAAGTGAAAATTCCCATAGCAACAGCTGCTCTTTTTCTATGCTACGTTTATGCTTTTAGAAGTAGTATAAGAGCTGTTCAATGTGCATTTTGCACATACTGTGTAAAACACATTGATGGAGAAAGAGCAGGGAATGAAGTATTTTGGCTAATCAAATAATAAACAGTGTATTGATTATCAATGTTCAGAGAAATATAATGTAATAAAGTAGATTAAGCATAAAGGTTATGTGGAATATAGTTTACTTCTATGGCTTTTCAAAATGTGAGCCTGGAGGTGCTGATTCATTCATGTATTCATTCAACAGTTATTTATTGAGTATGGTTCTGGGCAGTTTTTTTAGCCTTTGGGAATACAGTAGTGAACAAAGCTGACAAAAATTCCCACCTTCATGGAACTTACCTTCTGGACACCTTCTTGGGAAATGAAGAGGAATTCAGCAAAGGAGATTAATAAGAGGTTATTGAGGGAGGAGGAAGACCAGGAGAGTGCGATGTACTAGAAATGAAGGAAAGGAAGTTTTCAAGGAGGAGGGAATGGTCAACTGTGTCATTGTTTAAAGATGTGTCAGACTGTTGGGTAAGAAAGAATTCTGCCTGATTATAATGCCTAATAACAGAGAAATGACTAAATGCTTTTTAGTGTGAGATGAGACAAATGTAAGAATCTTTCAGTTTTTTACTTCCTTTGACTGATTTTTAAAAACATATATATTTCATTCTTTATTCTTTTCAGAACAAAATATGCAACCTGGGAGTTTATACTTGTACTAAGGAGAGGTATGACACTGTTGTTACTAATTATATGTACACTTATTTTTTTAATACATGTATCAAATCAGAAGTTATAAAAGTATACAGGGAAAAAAATAACTCTCTTCTGTCCCATCCAGTTACTCCTGAAGGCAGACACTGTTTCCAATTTGTTGTTTTTCCTAACCAGTGAAATTTTGTGCAGTAACACGGCATTTAGCTATTTTAAAATTGCATAAATATAACAAGTATTTTTATCCCCTATGTATTTTATTTTGCAGGCTTAATATTTGTTTTTATAATTTAAGTCTAGCTACCTGCAGACCTTTTTTTTTTTTTAAATAACAGCTTTATTGAGAGACAATCCACATACCATATGATTCACCCATTAAAGTGTACAATTAAATTCTTTTGGTACATTCATCACCACGATCAATTTTAGAACATTTTCATCCTCCCAAAAAGAAGCCCAAACTCATTAGCAGTCATTCCCCTGACCTTTGCTTTTAAAGCTCTCTTTTAAAAAAAAAAAAAAAAATTAATTTATTTTTGGCTGCGTTGGCTCTTCGTTTCTGTGCGAGGGCTTTCTCTAGTTGCGGCGAGCGGGGGCCACTCTTCGTTGCGGTGCGGGGGCCTCTCACTATCGCGGCCTCTCTTGTTGCGGAGCACAGGCTCCAGACGCGCAGGCTCAGTAGTTGTGGCTCACGGGCCCAGTTGCTCCGCGGCATGTGGGATCTTCCCAGACCAGGGCTCGAACCTGTGTCCCCTGCATTGGCAGGCAGATACTTAACCACTGCGCCATCAGGGAAGTCCTATATGGGAAATTTTTAAAAATATTTCCTAGAAACCACCAGACTCGTTGGCCAGTGTCACATTGACACTTAGAGTTGTAAAGGAGGATGGGTTTGGGTTTGGGTTTGGGAATGGGTTTATTACAACTGGCCCAGACCTCCACGCTTCATCCCTTAGGGTTAAAAGAGGGGCCCCCCTGCTCCCTAAGATCAAGGGTTCTCCACCCCAGCTGAACAAAATAGCAGTCTCTTAACGGGAAACAAGTGGGGATAGCGGGCAATGAACAATGGGCCACGGCTGCGGGTGATTGTGTCCGTTAGCTTTAAGGCCGCCACACAGGTCCCAGCAGTTTCTAACAGTACATGGGATGCCTATCACCCAGCAACCTTGACTGACTAGCAGTGGCACGCTGGAAATGCTGTGTTGGGAAGTACCTACCAATGAAGTACTTGTAGGACCCCAGGAAAGAAGAGCTGTGCTTTACAGCACCGGCTATGACCCAAATAGCCAAGGAGGCAGCAAGCAGCATGATATCTGTACCGCAGATCTTTTCTTGTAGCTGGAAAGCCCCAGCCTGTGATGGCAATTCCTATTTTCTTCCCTCTGGAAGATCAGTCCCAACCGCACTACCCCTGCTTCTGCTTCCTCTGAGTCTGAATGTCATCTGCCCACATTGAGGAGGAAAGGAGGAAGCCCAGGAGAGGCGTAGGCAGGAGGAATCCCACATTCCTCCTGACATCTGATTGAAGCACAGGTAAAGTGAGTCTTATGCTGTCCTTACCGAGTTCTAAGTATGAGGGACTGTACTGCACACGCAACCCCAGAGTAAGCACTGGAGATAAACCGACTTGCAAACTTTGTATCTGAAAAATCGCCTCAAATCTGAAATCACCAGTATTTCTACGCCATGTTTAGTGTCTATTTTTACGAACCAGTTTTCGAAAGCACCATCGGCAACAGGTCTAGAGCGTTCCTTTCCAAACCTGAATATTTTTAAGCAAACTTTTCATCTTCCTTAGCTAGATGAGTTCAGGAAAAACATTTCATTGATTAAAAGGGCTGCATTACAAAGGTTTGCCCCAAGACAACACAAGCTCCTCGAGAGCAGGGATTTGGGGCTGGTTTGCTCAGTGTCCCCAGCATCTACCCCAGGTGTCCTTACATCAAAGCATTCCATAAATATTTGTTGAATTAATGCCATCGCATGACCGGCCTTCTTGTGCTGTAGGATGTGAACTGCATGACTTTCCCCCTGAGGATTAAGATATTGATGGAGCATCCTTCAAGATCAATGGCATGCCCTAGATGAAAGATAGGGATGTGTAGGAGGAAACCTTGCCAGTCAAAGCTATCTATCTATTCAGTCTTAAGTGGAAACTCAAAAGACATGCACCACGGGAGCTGGTTGTAGGCCCAAAGTCACAGCTCTCCTTACAAGGAACTGTGTCATGCTAGGAAGTCACTTAACAATCATAGCAGACACGTACATAAGTGTCAGGCCCTATTCCCAGTGCTTTATGTAGATTACCTCACTTAATCTTCACAACAAGGCTATAAAGCAGATTCTGTTACCATCACGTCCCTTTAACCGATGAGCAAACTGGGGCACTGCGTTACATCACTTGCCCAGTGTCACATACAGAGCATCAGAGCCAAAATGTGAACCTGGCAATCCGGCTTAAGTATCCGTGTGAATAACATCTGCATTGTGTGGCCACCTGGGCCTCCCAGGACCTCTGGGATTTCAGTTTCCTCACTGTCTGGGGGGCGGGTGCAGACAGTGAGGAATGATGGATACATCAGGAGGCTATCAAACCTTCTCAGCTGCTTGATTGCTTTTTGAAAAGAAATCTTACTTGGCTAGTCAAATTCATAGAAACAATGTAGGATGGTGGTTACCAAGGGCTGGAGGGAGCTGAAAAGGGGGAATTGTTATTGAAAGAGACTAGAGTTGCAGTTTGCAAGAGGAAAAAGTCTGGAGATCTATTTAACACTGAGTATACTTAACGCTACTGAGCTGTACACTTAAAAACAGTTAACAAAAGTTTCCAACTTATGTGTTTAACCACAGGAAGGGAGGAAAGGAGGAAAGGACGGATGAAGGGACTCTTACCTGGCAGCTCAAGAAGTAAAACAGAAGCGGAACTGCTGAATCACTGGGAAAAGGAGCCCAAGGTCCCAGCCTCTCGGCTTCTTTCCCCAGATCCTCCCACCAGAACAGCCCCTCGGGGAGATCATCAAAGCAAAGTTTTAAAACCACTAAACAGGACAACTTCTCAATTCTCTTTAAGACAATTTCAAAAGCCGCGGGTCCAATCACACTCTCAAAAGTCTCCAGCTGAAAAGCCCTCCTGGCCCCTCAAGGCCGAATCGGTTCACACTCACCACCATGGTCCTTGAGATTGTCCACAATGTAGCCCCAGCGTAAGTGTCCAAGCTCACAGAGCACCGCCGTGGCCCCCTGTACTCAGAGTTACTCATCACAGCGGTCTCTTGAGCCTCTGTGCGCTGCCTATTTCATCCTTGTTTGTGGAGTGAGAGCTGTGTGCTCACCCGCCGCCCCAGCTCAGAAGGCTGTTTCTAGTCCCACCTTACTTATGGGCGAGGCGCTATATCTATGCCACTGTCACCTGCACAAGGTGCCCAATTCCCCCACCTCGTCTGTTCTGGGGGCTTAACAAGTATCCAGGACTCTCAGATGGAAGGGTGGAGAGGGAGTAATTCAGAAGAGACTTAGGCACAGAGGAGCATGATGATACCCCATCCCTCCCTATCCCTCAACCAGGGTGCTGAGCCATGGTTCATGATCAGGGAGAGAATGAATGCTGGGAAAGCAGCCAACGCCATAACCAACTTGTAGCAATGAGGGCCAGAGAACTGAGACGAAAGTACGTGGGGGCCATTGGCACATATCGTGCAGTTAAAAAAAAGAAAAGAAACCAGGAATGCTAACTAAAGGACAGAACGATTATCATCTTTGACTGTAAACCTCTCTCTGCATCATCCTTGGGTCCTAAAGCGACCTATTTCCATCACACGCACATTCCACCAGCAGCCGAAACTCACCTCAGCACCCATGTTATATTCTGACCCCGTTTACATGGAGCTGACTGAAAGGCAAAGAATAAGAAAATGAGGCATTTGAAAGGGAAATCCATGCTTCCTAGTTTAGCGCTGCACAAACTCCTTTGCCCACCACAGGAAGGGATTAGGCTACTCAATCCGAGTAACCCATTTCTCTTTGTTTGGGAACATGGTGATTCTATTCAGAGGGCATAAATAAGATAAAGGACCCACGCATACTAGATTTTTCATTTGGCAAGCAGAATAAAAATCTGAACCTATACCTGTGGGAAAATAATCAATTTTTCATAGACTTATTATAGGCTTCACAAAATCTACTGCACACATATTTTTAAAGGTAAGAAAGCGGCTCTTTAATGATACTTAAAATACATGGCATGGCAAGAATTATTTAAAATGTGTTTCTGAGGCCTGAAGTTTGGTACTGCCTGCTAAAATATAGATGATTTGGATAAGGCTGTCTTCTCGGGATAAACGTGAGACCCAAGCACATCTTATCATAAAGCTAATAGGAAGGTTGGTATTCAGGCAGTTAGGTAATTGGTATAAATCCTCCCAAGATATTAGATTCCCTGAACTCGCAACAGTTAGTGGTTGTTCATTGGCCTGTGTGCATTAAATAACTCCCCTTAACCCAGAGGCCAGCAATCCACTGTTCACATAAAGTCAACACAAAGCAGAGCAAGAGGAAGCAGAGCTGAATCCAATAGATACATGACCACGACTCACCCAACAAGTGTTTTCCGAGCAGCACGCCAGGCCTGGGAAAGTGGACACGTGATCCACGGGGTCTGGATGCCCAGTCTCGATGCAAGCAGATTGGCTCCATTTTTATGAGCCATCGGCTTGATTGTCCACATTGGTGGGCATGCTTTTCGCAGGAACACATCTCTGTTCTAAGCGGAAGGCTATGCGCCTACACCTGTGACCAGCCCTGTATGAGGACTGTACGTGCGTGTGTGCGTGCGTATGCGTGACTGAATGAATGAAAGATTTTTCAAATGTCTACATAAAGCAGATCTAATATATGAACATCTCCATTTACCAAAAGGCTTTCATTTTTTTATCATGCAGCAAGTCACTGAAATATTACACTATTTTGTGTCCAGCAACTCCCTTCAAGGAGTTATGAAAACATGAAGCATCACTGATGTCAGAAGTCACAGTCTAGCCGAGAAGACAAGTGACAGACCCGAAACAGAGACCACAGCAAAGGTCTGACACCAAGTGTAAAAGCTTCAGGAGTTCACAAAATCCAAAGTCACTAAAAGCCCAAGTTGCTGAGAGGACTTGGAGCAGTGGGCGTTAAGAAGGGCAGCAAAGATGGTAGGCTTTAGATTACCAAAGGGACGGAGGTGGCGTTTCACGGAGGTACAAAAAGCAGAAGCAATGACTTAGAAGCAAAAAGAAGCCTTCTGTTTGCCGATGGCAGTGACAGCACCTGCCCTGATCAGAGCCACAGGAAACAGGGCTCATTATAGGGTGGGGACTCGTTATGAAGGGGTAACAAGCTGCCCAGAGAAGTTGATTTGTTACATTAGGGAGTCATTTTAGGATCCTGAATGGGAACAACCGGGTGTTCCTTCCGTATGGTGAGAACTCACCCCAGGATTCCTTTCAAGAGCACGCTCCCCTTGACATTGAGTTAATGATTTCATTTGCACTCAGCTTTCCAATATCCCACCTCAGTGGTTCCCAACTTATGGACCACAGAGTTATGGCAGAGGTCCCTGAAGGCAGATAAGCACTGCCCAGAAACGACTTGCTCCTGGCATATTGCCGCTGCCTCGTTCTAATATCTGTAGATACCATGTGAGCCAAAAAACGCAAATTCACTCCAAAGCCACAGTCACCTGAGTTGCCCCAGGCGCCAGCCTATGGCTGCACATGGAGTCACTGTAACAGTAGCCCAGATGTCACTAGCTCCCACCTCCCTGCTGTTCATGCAGGACTTCAGCCTCCAGTAAAGTACCCCTCAAGCATTCCTAGGAGTTCCCAGGGATTTGGTGCCTGAGCCTGCGAACAAGGCCGTCGTCCTCTCAGCGGCCACTGGGCGGCGATGGGTCCACACAGCTCCCTCTCCTGCGCCTTCAAGCACCCCGAGGCCTCCGCAGGCCAAACTGCAGGATGGGCCATATGGAGTAGGGGAAACATCTCATTCCTACTGGGAGCTACCATTCCCAAAGCAGTCACACCGGTGCCATACACGATAGCTTACCGAGGGTATTTTAGAAAAACAACTCTGACAGTTGTTACTTACAGCCCTCAAGCCGTGAATGAAAACTGTATGTGAAGGTGAATCTAGCGGAGGTTGGACAGGAAGAAAAATACCACGGACAGAGCCCATGCCGTGCTCACAATCAACCTTCCCATAATGTGCTATCAAAATGCACATCATCCTGTTTGACCCAGCAAATCAAACTTCTAAGCACACAAGGAAGTGAAAAGTGTAGGAGGATTTTCAACGCAGATTATTTGCAAGAGTGAAAAAGGAGAAACACACATCTCCTAGTACAGAAGGGGTTAAATTATGACACACTGGCAGGGTAGAATACAGGCAGCTGTTAAAAACGATGACATCAGCTTGGAAGTACCACTGGAGAGCTCTGCGATGCATCGTTAAGTGACACGATGCCAGTTAGAACAGCGCTCCACAGCCTGTTAGGAGGCGGGGTGAGCGGCGGGCAGGCCAGCGAACCTTCATCTGCCGCTCCCCATCGCTTGCACGACTGCCTGAGCCCCCCGCCCCCTCCCCCGTGGAACCATTCTCTTCCAGGAAACCGGTCCCTGCTGCCGAACAGGTGGGGGACCGCTGAGTTAGAAGACATTAGGGACAGCGTGATCGCATTTCAAAAGTGTGGAGGAGGGGCCGGGAAGAGGTACATATGGATATTATATGTCAGGAACAAAACCTATGGAGCTACTGACAACCTTTCTCCCTCATACCCATGCCTGAAGGGGAGTCTTTTTTTACCACCAGATCCTTTATGGAACTGATCTGGGAGACAGTAAGAGAGATAAAGAGTCCTCAAATGGCCAGATTAGTCTTCATGAGAGGAGATGAAAGAGGAAGTAGTGGATGAGAGAGGCAGGCAGGCAGCCAGCCAGCCAACCAGGAGATGGAAGAAAAGAAATACCTGGAGCTTTTAAAGACGGGGGAGGTGGAGGTCCTGGAGCAGCTACTGAAGACTTGGTGTACGGGAGAGAAAGCTGGGTGACGTAGGTTCAACATGTTTGGCCGTGTCATGTGCTGTGTGACCCCTCCAGAGTCTACAAATACACCCATGACAAAGATCTAGAACACGCATGAGGTTTTGAGATCAGATTGGTGTTTCTTCCCCATGTTTCTGTGCTGCCCATGAGGTGAGAACAAAAGCTAGTTTAAGGTTGTACATGTATGAAAAACGCCAGGAAAGACACCCCAGAAATTGTCCCAGCGGTAACATCTGTCAAGGTTGATTAGGTACTGGTGGACTTTGTTACAACAAAAGTGTATATCACATGTATCATTTTCATGGGCATGTATTTTACTTTCACTCAGGACAGGGGTTTGGGTGAGGCAAGCAGGGTGACTACAGTGCAAAACTGAAGGAGACACTGACTCTCAGCGTCTTGCTGGTTCAGAGCCGCATGTAAACACCCCCGTGAGGGAGTGCCTCCTTCACTTAGCGCCCTACCCACCCTGCTTGCCTCACCCCATCCTGGCTCTGCTTGCCTTGTTAATCACAGTTCTGAATCTCATTGAAATTCAAACTGGGATGCTATCTGCCACACACACTGCATACAGAGTGCATTGCCATTCTGAAAGCACTTTCGTATATGTAGTTCACTGTCTCTTCATGACAATCTCACAGGCAAATGAGACTAGTATTATAATTCCCATTCTACAGATGGAGACCAGAAAGGTTAAAAGACCTGTCCAAGATCACACTGCTAAGTGACAGCAAACTCAGTTCAGCTGAGTTTGATCACCATCCCCAAGTATTTCCATGACCCCACCCACATACAAAACAAACAAAAATTATCACTCATACCTATCAGGAAAACAATGAATCTCTGAAGTGAACCTAGCCCAGATATTCATGTCTCCCGTCAAATAAGGCCCGGCAGACCCCATTTGCCCCCTTGGAAACCACGGAGGCAAAGCCCACAGAAGATGTAGGCAGCCTCTAGCCAAGACGGCGCCCCATGAGGAGCAGCCCCTCTGGATTCTCGAGTAGCAGCAGGTTTTCAGGACGAGCAGCAGGCCTTCACGAGGGCCTACAGGCAGGTCCGCGGCTGCTGGCTGGCACCAGGTGTGAGCCATGGGAACTCTGGGAGCTGGGCGGGGGGTTGTGTGTGGGGAGCATCTGCACAGGAGGCACGAGCCTAAGAGAATCTCTCAGCATTGGACATTCCACAAGGCATACATGCAGCTACTGGTGGTCGGCACTTCCGGGTTTTCGCCTTGAGGTGAGCGGAAAGGTATAACACGGCACCACTAGCCACCAGCCTGGAGCTCAACCAGCCGGCCTGGCAGCCTAGACATTTGCTTAAGGAGTTAATCCAGGCAGACCCTGAACTACCCTGTTCATCCAGCTGTGTTTCAGGGCACAGCACGATTCCAACACTGCATGTAATAAAAATGAAGAATACCCCTCCTCCTGCCCTCTGCAGATTCGTTTTTCTCGGGTCTCACTGGTACTTTCGTTTAAAACTAAGTTTAAAAATAAAGAAATCAGCAAACCACACTCATTTGCCAAGTGTGCTTTTTTTCCTTCCTTCACAAACCTAAATCATACTTGGCAGAATTCATGCTGTTCTTGTTTACCTGTTCCTCTAAGAATATGAATCCATTTCCCTCTAGCCTGGGTTTTAAGTACATTGTTTAGCCAAGCCTTTACCTCCCTCTTCTGTTAAAAAGAGGAAAACATACAGCAAACTCAAGTTCTGTATTTGTGAAAATGTTAAGAGGAAACTACCCTAGGATGTTTACACAAGCTGTGTAAAGTGGCTTTAAAGAGGCTCTAGTATTCCAGTATTACCCATACTACATTCGAATTAATACTTCCCAGAAAAAGTAAACTTTAAATAAGATCCAATCAGGATCAACTGCACACCCACCTGAGTAGCTGAACAAAATCAATGGAGCAATTCTTTGGTCATCGGACTAAAAGATTCAAGATTGACTTTTTCCCCCTTTTAGTAAAATATGAAACTCCCTGGTAACCTGAAGTATTATTGGGTCCTGTATCTTGCAAGGATTTATGGGCAATTCAT
Organism: Balaenoptera acutorostrata; assembly: GCF_949987535.1. Taxonomy (NCBI): domain Eukaryota; kingdom Metazoa; phylum Chordata; class Mammalia; order Artiodactyla; family Balaenopteridae; genus Balaenoptera; species Balaenoptera acutorostrata. The sequence goes on along the minus strand of NW_026645824.1, from coordinate 41,973 downwards.
CTAAAAACTGCCTTTCAACAGCTACACGAATGGCTGAAATTGCTTGATCTCGTCAGGCAAAGAGTTTTTAAAAACATTAACCTCGGGCTTCCCTGGTGGCGCAGTGGTTGAGAGTCTGCCTGCTAATGCAGGGGACACGGGTTCGAGCCCTGGTCTGGGAGGATCCCGCGTGCCGCGGAGCGGCTGGGCCCGTGAGCCACAATTGCTGAGCCTGCGCGTCTGGAGCCTGTGCCCCGCGACGGGAGGGGCCGCGATAGAGAAAGGCCCGCGCACCGCGATGAAGAGCGGTCCCCGCACCGCGATGAAGAGTGGCCCCCGCTTGCCGCAACTGGAGAAAGCCCTCGCACGAACCGAAGACCCAACACAGCCAAAAATAAAAAAAATAAATAAATAAATAAATAAATAAATAAATAAAATCAAGTAAAACTTTAAAAAAAAAAAAAAAAAAAACATTAACCTCAGAAACAGAATATATATATATGTCTGTCTCGTGCTAAGTACCAGAGTTTTCAATCATGAAATTAAATATTCCTTTGCAAACTCAGCTATATCCTAAAACAGCCAATGATAACCTCTTGCAATACTCAGCATGCTGTGGAGAATTGAGTTTCTAAAGGGCCGTATACGGTCCTGAACGTAATGGGAGATTCCTTTAAGGGAGTTTTTCCTTCTGAGGAAAACAGCTGTACACCGTGGACTACTGAAAAGCCCCGCTGGGCCTGTCTTATTTATGAGATGTTTCCACAGCGGGGTCTTCTGTGTTTACATGGCGCTGCTCCTCTTAGTGAGGGTGACCACTACCGAGCCTTGGATTAGGCTCTCAGCGTATATACACACACTGCCAACCGGGCACCATGACCCTCACTTCTCAGCGGAGGAAACAGTGTGAAAAGGAACTTACCTGAGGTGGCGAAGCTCGGGGAGAAGCGGAGCTGGGATGCAGTCCCAGCAGTGAAACCGCGAGGCCTGTGCTCTCCAAGGCAAACTCCGCCCAACCCCCCACCCCCACTGCCTCTTTGAAAACCTCCTCCTTACCTGCTAGGCAGGCACACCTGAGACCAGTAGTTCCCTGGGGATAAGAATCACCCGGGAAGCTTGTTCACTCTACCTTCCCAAAGCCCCTTCCCTGGAGATTCTGACTCAGGGGTTCCAAGCTGGACCCAGAAATTGTCTTTTGAACAAATGATCCAGGTGATTCTTATCATCAGAGGACTGTGGGAACGGTCTTAGATCAGGGGTGGCCGGGGCCAGGGAGTATCTTTGGCTTTGTGGGCCGTTAGGTCTCTGTCACAACTACTCGACGCAAAAGGAGCCAGAGAAAATTCATGAATGAACTGGTCTGGCTGTGGTCCAATAATTTATTTACAAAAACAGGCGGCTGGCTACAGTTTGCTGACCCTTCTCTTAGACCATTCATCATACCATTAAAAAAGAGACATTAATGCCTGCTATTTGTCACCTCACTAAGGCTATGTCTCAATCAGGCAATTGACCCAATGAAAATCCTCCCAACACCATGAAACATCACTCTCATCAAGAGGATAAAGTCAAGGTTGTGTCTGCCCTCCCTCAAGCAAGAACAGATGGAATTTACATGAGAGGATGCAGTCTCAGCCAGAGAGTAGAAGCACACTGTATTTTAATGTACAAGACACACTGTATTTTAAAGGACAAGCACACTGTATTTTAAAGGACAAGAATGAGGTGGTAACTATAAGATGCTGGTGGAGATTGTGGCGGGTTTTCTTTATGCAGTGGATTTTCTAGGGCCCCCAAAACTCTTCCTGCATCCTGGGAATTACTAGCTCAGACCACCATATCATTTTTCCCGGTACCTATTGTTATATTCTTTTTTTTACTCCCTCATGAGGATGATTGATGCTAGCAGCTGAATTCAGAGGAGCGTTTGATTTGCCTGCCATCCTCTGGGAATACCCCTGCTAAATGCAGGAAAAGTCACTCAACATCAAAGATCATTCAGCCACGGATGTGAGAGCTACTGTCACCTTATAAAGCTTACAATAGCCAGCGTCCTCTTACAATTTTCCCCAGCGCAAGCTACAGAGGTGGGGAGGGTTGGAGGGAGCACGGGTTAATACAGTGGAATTTCCTTTGGCACCAGCTCCAAGCAGTCTTTTAACAGAGATGTTTAATTGATCTTTATTGAGCAGAACCTTCCCTTCTGCTTAGAAAAGAAATGATCACTTTTCCCTCGGGTTCTATCTGGAGAAGTTAATAGCCCCAGTTTTCTCTTACAGCAGAGATACTTAATGACTGGGAGACTATCGTAAGTAGAGTTTATTGTCCAAAATACAAACCCAGTTCTAATCAACCTGCACAGTGAGATTGCCTTGCTTGTATCTGTTGATACCTGGAGGAGCTTCTCCCAACTGACGAGCGCATTGTTCTTTCCACTCAGGCTCTGCTGTCCAGTTAACAAATTGGATAGCGAGGTAATCTATAGGCCTTTGCCAAAGACCGCTGAGGATGCCCTAATGTGTATCAATTTGATCCTCACATGCAGTAGCTCCCAGGTGAGGCCCGAGAGCGGAGCCATAATCATTTGCGTACACGGTGCAGGAATATTTCGCAGGTGTGAAGACGATCATTGCAATACTTCCAGGATACAGAGACACTTCCGGGATTCAGTACAAAGACAGCTGTTACTGCTTGGCAGCTATGAAGAGTGATGGAAAAACAAACAAACAAAAGTAATACTTACAGAGTTCCTTTAGCTCTTTTATAAAGGGCTTTCTTGATATTAGCGTTACTTTTTGAAATAACTTCCAAACACAACAAGCAGATATTAATATTTCCGTTTTAGAGCTAGGAAATTTTGTATTAAATGTTCTGACTGCTGTGCTCCTTGAGGACTAGATTTAGCAGTAAACTAGAGGCTAGGACTTGCTGCTACAGTAAACTCTTACTATTTGGGAATTTGTTCTAGAGATACAAATTTCCTGGGTCTTTTTCTTTGTCCTCTCCTCCTTCTGGCTGCCGGCTTTCCCCACCTGCCACCTGCCACGCCCTCCCCAGCCCTCCAAGTTGCCATCCTGGCATGGCAGGCACCGTGACCATGATTTCTGAACCACATTTTGGAACCTGTAGTATGAAAAATACCAGTGTTCTTAGGTGGACAAGAGGACAGAACTTTTGAAACCATGATTGTCCAAAAAATCGGAGATATGTGATCACTCTTATAGTGTCGCTCTAGCATATTCTCCAATGACGAGCAAAGGAAGGTGTGGAAGGGAAGCACCTACCATTTACTGACACAGTTTATAGGCATATACTCAAGGCAGGTGTAAGACCCGGGCCTGAGGTCTTCCCGGGAATGTGAGAGGGAAGGAGGAGGGAGGCTTTATACCTGAGATATTGGATTCCTTTTTTCCCCCCATTTTACTGAGATATAATTGTCATATAATTTTATATTAATTTCAGGTGTACAACATAGTAATTTGATATGTGTATAAATTGCAAAATAATTTCCACAATAAGTTTAGTTAACATTTACCGCCTCACATAGTTACAATTTTTTTCTTGTGATGAGAACTTTTAAGATCTATGCTCTTAGCAACTTTCAAATTAAATAACAGTATTGTTCAGTGCTTTGTGTCCACCTAGAGGGGTGGGATAGGGAGGGTGGGAGGGAGATGCAAGAGGGAGGAGATATGGGGATATAGGTATATGTATAGCTGATTCACTTTGTTATACAGCAGAAACTAACACACCATTGTAAAGCAATTATACTCCAATAAAGATGTTTAAAAAAAAAGAAAACAGTATTTTTAACTATAGTCATCACGATGTACATTACATCCCCAGGAGTTGTTTCTCTTATAACTGCAAGTTTGTACCTTTTGACCACCTTTCCCATCCCACCTACTCCCACCTCTGGCAACCACTAAACTGTTCTCTGTTTCTATGAGCTCAGTTTTCTTCGATTCGCATACGTGAGATCATACAGTATTTGTCTTCCTCTAGTTTCACTTAGAGTAATGGCCTCAAGGTCTGTCCTGGCTTTTTTTTGCATCTGGTATCACAGTTAAACATGGTTAGAACCATGTTGGTGTTGTTACCAGGTCCTTGTCAGGTGTCATGGGCTGAGTTGTGTCCACCACGGAATTCACAGGATGAAGCCCTAAACCCCAGTACCTCAGCATGTGACTGTATTGGGAGATCAGGCCTTTAAAGAGTAATTAAGTTAAAATGAGGCCATTAGGGTGGATCCCAGTCCAATCTGACTGGTGTCCTTATAAGGAATGCAGATTAGACACACAGAGAGACACCAGGCCTGCCCAGAGGGTGAAAGCCCCGTGAGGACACAGGGAGAAGGCGGCGCTCTGCAAGCCAAGGAGAGAGGCTGGAGCAGGCTCTTCCCTCAGGAGCCTCAGAGGAAACCAACCCTGCTGACAACTTGACCTTGGACCTCCAGCCTCCAGAATGGTGAGAAATAAATTTCTGTTGTTTAAGCTACCCAGACTGTGGTGTTTTGTTATGACAGCCCTAGCAAACTCATACAGATAACAAAAATTAACGTGGAATGAGGCCTGGAACACCTACCGCTTACATGTTGTTTGCTACATGCCAAATACATGCCAAATACTAACTCGATCCTCACCATAGCCCTATGAAGTGGGCACTATTGTTCTCACCCCCATCTTACAGACAAGAAAACTAAGGCACAGAGATGTTCAGTGAACTGCCTAAGGCCATACATCTGACATGTGGAAAAGCTGGAATTTGAACCCAGTCACCAGTCTCGGAGTTCACTGTTTTGTCTCAATTTTCTACCTGTTATCCCCCAACTGATCATCCACAAACCTTCCAAAACTGGTTCAGGAGGCAGTGTGGAAAGCAAACCTGAGGATACTGTGCCCCACTCTTGAGAGGCAAGGACTCACAACCTGGGAAGCTTAGGAGGGACAAGGAAAGCTGGTTCATCTCAGAGGCCCATGGATGGAAGGAAGAAACACCTGGGCCTGGTGAACCGAGGGCCTCGAGGCAGGAAGGCTTTTCCCATGTTGGCTGTCACCCTGATCCACAGCTCTGCCATCAGGTAGCCTTGGGTTCCTCCAGGCACATTGGCCCTATGAGTACATGATGTACTACAGGCTGCTGGAGCATATTGGATGTAGAGTCAGAAATGGTTCACTCCCTCTCCAGCTGTCATTTCTCCAGAACAAGCAGGGAAAAATTACCAGACAGGGAGGTTCACCTTCATCCTCTAGACCCGGGTTTCTCAGCCCCGGCTCTAGTGACATTTTGAGCTAGGCAATGTGTGACTTTGTTTCTTTGTTGTGTGTGACTGCCATGTGCACTGTAGGATGTTTAGCAGCATCCCTGTCCTTACCTACTAGATGCCAGTAACACATCAGCTACTTGTGACAACCAAAAGTGTCTCCAGATATTGCCAAATATCCCCGAGGGGACAAAATCACCCCCATTGAGAAGCACTTCTCTAAGAGAAACAGAAAAAGGTACTTCCTCAAGACACCATTTCCATCTGTCAGAAGGCTGTCATAATAATATATGCAAACGTTCTACATTTATGGTGTTGTACAGTGCACAACCTGCCCAACTGTCCATGGTCATCCACCTCCTCCCTCCCTCTCCTCAAGCTTCACAGGAAAATGAGGCTAATCTGCCCTACACTTTATCGTTCCTTTCTACTTTCCCATATTTCTGAGATACTATAAGGAACCCCAGGGCTTCCTGGTCTAAACTTGGGGTTCAGTTCGGGATTGACCTTTCTCCACCCTGAGGTAAGGATTAAGAAAATAAAACCTGTGCTGATCCTTCTGATTTTCTAGTTCAGCCATTAATGTGACAGGCATGAGGTGCTGATAAAGTGGCCAATTTATTCAATCCCTTTAATGGACAGAAAAAGTTTAAACTTTTATTGGTTTAGCTTGCCCCAAAAGCAACTATCAAATGTTGGCAGGATACAATGAAGGCTTACCTTGTTAACATAGTTAAGTCTCTCTCTCAGAACTAGCCCATTTAGCTCCAGGGTCCTTAGCGCACCCGACGCACTTACACAGCATTTAAGAGCTTTACACAACTGGAAGGTCACATCTTTATTTCTTATCGCAGGAACACGACTTCTGTAAACTTTATTTCTGTCACAACCTAAAGCAAAATTATTGTAAAATGAGTGATTTAAACCATACATTTTATCATCATTAAAAAGCACCTTTAAAAAAAAAAAAAAAAAAGCATCTGCTCTGTGCTAAGGATAAGAAACGACTCCTGCCCTTAAAGCCTGCATTAAGGAGGGACATGAAAATTTGAATCACATGAGATAAAGAAGCATCACCTTTATGCACAGAGGTTCCTTGGAGGCAAAATGTTATATCTGAGTGACAGCTTCATGATAACCCTGAAGCAGAATCTAAAAAGCTGAGGCTATGCAGAGGTGGAGTAGGAGGTGCATTAACTGCAGAGGGAGCACCTGTGCAAAGACACTCAAGCCTGACACCTGCTGGGCACTGTAAATACTGCAGGTGGGGATGACTAAAGGCCAGGGGTCCAAGTGTGAGAACAGACAGAAAGGAAAATAGAGATGTTGGCGGAAGCAAGCCTGGGAGACAGCATGGCTTGTATCCCACAGGTGATGAGGACTGGGGTTACCACTGGCTCAGTAAGGGTGCCTCCGCTGATTAGGAAAAGGTGCCCCGCTGCTGAAGGACCAATTAGATAAAGGGAGTGATCCCAAAAAGCTCCCCTTCCTCAGGGCCAAAGAGCCCCAGGAGGCTTGGCCGAGCACAGTTCAGACTACACGCCTCTGGGCAGAGCACACGCTGGGCGGCTAGTATGCACTAACTCTGTGTGGGCAAGCCATTAGCAGCATTATTTTAAGCGTATCTTTTTATGTTAGAAGATCACTCAACCCGAGTAGGCAGATCAACTTAGAGGAACTGAGCCCAGGGGCCGCGAAAACACCCAGGAGCTTCTGCCATAGTCCGGGCAAAATGTAATATGGATGAAGAAGCAAATTGAGGAGGAGGCCAAAATCTACGAGCTAGACCCACTGGATTGAAGACATAAAGTTCACTGAAGGAACTCTGAAGAGAACAGGCTCTGCAATAAACTTTTCTTACATTCAATGTAAAATATTAGGCAAAATTAAGTACTGTGGCCTTTAAGGTCCTTTCAGCTCTAATTTCTTTTGATTTCTAACTTATTACTCTGGTTAAGTAAAGTCCCTTCAGAGGTACAGAACAGTTCCTACACCTGCATTGGATGCAAAGAATAATCTGACTTCTCTTCACCAGGGGATGAGTTGAACTGTCCTTGCAGAAGAGATAACAGATGGTGTGAACCCCAGATCCTAGAAAAAGGCCAGGCACACGATAAGTATTCAGCTTTTTGAAAACAAAAGAACAATCATTTCCTCTCCTAGATCTTCACACCCTTCCTCTGCTGGCTACTTTCTTTCAGCTTATAAACATCCTCAAGTATACCCACTTAAAAAACTCTCAGACCTATGATTCTTTGGATCTTCTTGTGGGTAACTTAAGTCTCTCCCATGCCTTCAAACTCTTAGAGGAAAACATAGGCAGAACACTCTATGACATAAATCACAGCAAGATCCTTTTTGACCCAGCTCCTAGAGAAATGGAAATAAAAACACAAATAAACAAATGGGACCTAATGAAACTTCAAAGCTTTTGCACAGCAAAGGAAACCATAAACAAGACCAAAAGACAACCCTCAGAATGGGAGAAAATATTTGCAAATGAAGCAACTGACAAAGGATTAATCTCCAAGATTTACAAGCAGCTCATGCAGCTTAATAACAAAAAAACAAACCACCCAATCCAATGATGGGCAGAAGACCTAAACAGACATTTCTCCAAAGAAGATATACAGATTGCCAACAGACACATGAAAGAATGCTCAACATCATTCATCATTAGAGAAATGCAAATCAAAACTACAATGAGATATCATCTCACACCGGTCAGAATGGCCATCATGGGGCTTCCCTGGTGGCGCAGTGGTTGAGGGTCTGCCTGCTGGTGCAGGGGACGCGGGTTCGAGCCGTGGTCTGGGAGGATCCCACATGCCGCGGAGCGGCTGGGCCCGTGAGCCACAATTGCTGAGCATGCGCGTCTGGAGCCTGTGCTCCGCAACGGGAGAGGCCGCGGTAGTGAGAGGCCCGCGCACCGCGATGAAGAGTGGCCCCCGCTTGCCGCAACTGGAGAAAGCCCTAGCACAGAAACGAAGACCCAACATAGCAATCAATCAATCAATCAATTAATCAATAAAAAAATAAAATCTTTAAAAAAAAAAAAAAAAAAAAAAAAGAATGGCCATCATGAAAATATCTAGAAACAATAAATGCTGGAGAGGATGTGGAGAAAAGGGAACCCTCTTGCACTGTTGGTGGGAATGTAAATTAATACAGCCACTATGGAGAACAGTATGGAGGTTCCTTAAAAAACTAAAAATAGAACTACCATACGACCCAGCAATCCACTACTGGGCATATACCCTGAGAAAACCATAATTCAAAAAGAGTCATGTACCAAAATGTTCATTGCAGCTCTATTTACAATAGGCAGGACATGGAAGCAACCTAAGTGTCGATCATCGGATGAATGGATAAAGAAGATGTGGCATATATATACAATGGAATATTACTCAGCCATAAAAAGAAATGAAATGGAGGTATCTGTAGTGAGGTGGATGGAGTTAGAGCCTGTCATACAGAGTGAAGTAAGTCAGAAAGAGAAAAACAAATACAGTATGCTAACACATATATATGGAATCTAAGGGAAAAAAAAAGGTCATGAAGAACCTAGTGGCAAGACGGGAATAAAGACACAGACCTACTAGAGAATGGACTTGAGGATATGGGGAGAGGGAAGGGTAAGATGTGACAGGGTGAGAGAGTGGCATGGACATATATACACTACCAAATGTAAAACAGATAGCTAGTGGGAAGCAGCCGCATAGCACAGGGAGATCAGCTCGGTGCTTTGTGAACACCTAGAGGCGGGGGATAGGGAGGGTGGGAGGGAGGGAGATACAAGAGGGAAGAGATATGGGAACATATGTATATGTATAACTGATTCACTTTGTTATAAAGCAGAAACTAACACACCATTGTAAAGCAATTATACTTCAATAAACATGTTTAAAAAAAAATGTTGACCCTGATTTATCTAAGTAGTGGCAGTTCATTTAAATTTTATGTTTTTCTTTGTAGTTTTTCCCCTTTTCCCCCAACATCTTGGAATAAGAAGTTTCACAGTGAAAAAAAAAGTTGTTGCTAAAAATCAGGTTAACTCAAATGCCTATTGTGCTACTGTGAGTCATTTAAATTCATCAGGACTCTTAGAAAACTTTTAATAACAAGAGATATGTGTTCCAGGAGGACAGCTACCATTAGAATATTTATCTCATTTGGAGAAGATCATCCAATAGAAATCCCCTCAACCTTACTGAAATAAATGCACTAGAAAAGTTTAGTCACTAAAAGACATGCCTTGAAAACATTAAAGCATTTACAACTTCAACTGCTGCAGTTGAATATAATTCCAAAGATACTCAAATTTTAGAAATGTAAGGCTAGCATGATATCACCTGACCAGAGTAAAAACAATGGTTTCCTCCTTGGCTCTTGCATCAGATGTCAATTCCCACCCTTGCCCCACTTCCACCTGCTCTATTTTTTAATCACACTGGTGGATCTCAAAATATTTCCCTATGAAAATAAAAGGTACAGAAAATTATCGTTGGTTTTTGATACGATAATTTAATAGGGCTATCTGGATTAGGCTGAAGATGATCTTAAAATAAAGAAAAAATATTGCTAGGTAATACCATTAAAGGAGAAAACTAGGAGATATGATTAAATTACTGAGGGATTATCTTAAAGTCTTTAAGACACTGTAGGAAAACAGATGAAGTTTTCCAATTAATTATATCTATTCATTAGCACAGGTTCGGCATTACTTCACATTTCTGTTGGGAAAGCAGCTCCAGTTGCTATATACAATACAAAAAAACATTTAAAAAGCATCTTAGTCACACTGACCTCTTCTTGATTAGTCCTAATATATCAGATTTTAATATGTGCAAAGTCTTCCCAATAAAATGGGTAAGCTGTGATGTATTAAAAGGAATACAATGCATCTTTCTCTAAAACAAGAAAACTAATTATACATATGTGTATATATACACACCCACATATATATATTAAATTATACACACACATACACCATACACACAAGCAGAGAACCCCAAATTAGATAGAACCGGCCAATAAAGTAGATTATATCTCCCTGGAAGTCACAGAAATGCAAAATAAGACAATGCTATTAATTAAGTAGAAAACTAGAACACAAAATTACATATAAAATTATATAATTATACGTTAAGTTTTGTGTGCATTTGCGTGTGTCAAAAACCAAATGAAACATACTAACATATTAACTGGTTGGTGTTACGGATGTTTAGAGATTAATGTTTTTTCATTTGAAAATTTCCTCATAGAAAATGGTCGTGTATTATTGATTGTGTATTATTTTTATAAGAAGAATTTACTTCGAATTTCTAAAAAGGAATAACAGATATATGCTTGCATAAAATGTCAACAGAGTCTATTCTAATTCTGAAACAAGTTGAAAAAATATTTTCTCAAGACATTCGGCAAGTATCACCTAAAATTAAATAGACAAGTCATCTAACTTTGTGTTCAGCTTGGCTTTCTTCATCTTCTGTAATAACCACATTTGTGGAACAAATTCCTATCAAAGGTTCAGACCTAAACAAAAACTACTGAGTAAAAACACATCTGTTTTGGCTTTTTCTCCGAATAGTTCCCAGTATTTGTTAAAATTGAGATCTTTATATTAAACTACACGCACAAATAAACCCTACCAGGACCAAATGTTACAAAATACAGCATGAGGCAAAGCAAATATATTTCACGACAATAAACTAGGTACCTTCAGGAACAACTTAATTTCTTTTAAGCCATCGCGATAAAACTGCCAATGAAATCATGTCCAGCTTTTTATTCTACAATGTTTTGAATTTCCCTAAAAACATCAAAATATTTCCTATTTCCTCAGTTAATAACCATTTCTATATTCTGACATGGCACTTTATGTGGGCAGTAAAGAAATATTAAAGCAAGCAGAAGAGTGATTAAAAGCAGTGACCAATGTCGGAGAGAGCTGGGTCTGAATCTTCAGTCCTGACTCCTAATTTTATGGTCATTAGAAATTCCTTAACTCCCCCTGAACATTACTTTTCTCACACATAAAATGACAGTAGTAATATTACACCATAGAATTGGAAGGTTAAGTCAGATCACGTATATATAACTCTTAAATTACTATATTAATTATATTAAGCAAGCAAAACTATGCTAACTAAAAGAAAACAGCCAATGGTATTGATTCCCAAGGAAATGGAGGGAAGTAATGAAGGAATCCTTCAGCCTTTGAATAATAGTCAAGTTTTTCTGTTTGTTTAACCTATTTCCATCTGAATAAGTCAAAGGCGAAAAAGAAATCAATCATGAAGTCCAGTCTGGAGATAATTCAAGAAATCAAGAGATTATATTACAACTAAGTCATGCAACTCAGGTGGAATCAGTAAATAGATTTTAAAACAAACTGGGTCTGGGTAATAAGTAGGAAAACAATACTGTTGCATAGGTCTCTTGGGTCTTTGCTGAGGTCCACAAATTCTCACAACTTCCGGTGACTAAACAAGTGCCTATCACTTCCCTAAGGAATGGGAAATAAAAGCAATAGGAATAATTATACTTGGTCCATGACCAAAGGTAGAGTAACAATCTCTAGAAAAGAAGCTTACTGGTCAATATTCTTCAACCTCAAATTTGATTTCTCACTGAGATACCAAGAAAAGTGTTTGAGTTTGGCAATCCCAAGAAACTGACATTTTCAAGTCAATTATGATACAGTTTGGACCTTACCAAGTTTCTAAATGTACATGTTGTAAAAAAAAAAAAAAAAAAGGCATACCACAGAAATAGATGTGGGTAGTGGCAAATCGCTATGTTAGAACACTGAACCTGATTCAATTTCAGCCAGATACTTTATATTCTGCTCAAATTCAGTCTGTCTCAGATATTTACTGAGAATAACATTAAATTAACACCAGGTTGGGGGTGAAGGGTTTAGCCTTACTGACCCATACAATAACTGGTCTTGAGAACACTAGGAACACTGTTGATTCTGTACCCCTTATACTCATTGAAAGAAACCAACATTTCCAGGGAAGTCAAGACCAATTTGTCTTGCCAGATGCTTAGAACAAGGAATTACAAAAGGACAGTTTAGAATATACTCCACCTTCCTGGGTCATGTGTTGCTGTCATCAAAGGAAAAATTCTTTTTTTCCTCTTTTGGAGGAGAGGGGGTGAACAGGTGGTGGTTGTTTACCTGAATACAGAATAGACTAGTATGAATAAAATAGAATGAAAAGATGGTTGAGAAAATACATAAATAGAAAAGTCTGAGCTGGAAGTTTCTGGTCCCTTTCTTTCTGGTCAGCCTGTACTTTGGTCCTAATGTATATGACAGTGTCCCAAAATGCTTAGTCTACATTCATCAGGATTATGTGCATGTTGCGTCTAGAGCACTTAGAGCAAAATTTTTCTTCAAAGAATTTTACCTTTAGGTTGAAAAGAAATATGTTCCTTGTAACATGGTATAGAAAAATATTCCACAAATGGGACTTCTCTGGTGGTGCAGTGATTAAGAATCCACCTGCCAATGCAGGGGACACGGGTTCGAGCCCTGGTCCAGGAAGATCCCACATGCTGCGGAGCAACTAAGGTCGTGCACCACAACTACTGAGCCTGCGTTCTAGAGCCCACGAGCCACAACTACTGAGCCCAGGTGCCACAACTACTGAAGCCCATGCGCCTAGAGCCCGTGCTCCACAACAAGAGAAGCCACCGCAGTGAGAAGTCCGTGCATCACAAGCAAGAGTAGCCCCCGCTCGCCACAACTAGAGAAAGCCCGCGCACACCAACAAAGACCCAACGCAGCCAAAAATAAATACAGAAAATAAATTTATTTTAAAAAAAATTCCACAAAATAAATCTGATCATCAGCGGAATAAAATTTCTGTGCTGCCTATTTTATGCCAAGGGCTAGTCTAAGTACTGTAAACAAACGTAAACAAACACAACCTTTGGACCAGAAACCAGGTTCTTCAAACGACACTTGAAAACCTGAGATCCTTTAGGCATCCCATAAAATTTGTTTCTTTAACCCAAATTTCACAAAAAGGCAAAAATAATCATATTCAATCTGAGTAATTTAACCATGAGAAAAGTGCCCAACGCAGAGAAGGTTATACCTAAATATTTGTTTAGTGAATAAAAGACACAAGAGGTGAACTGCTACAGCTGGCCAAGACTAGAGCAAGAACAATGATCAGAAATATACAGGTTAAAGAATTTCTCTAGTCAGGAAAAAAAAAAAAAAAGCTAGATATTTTTAAATGTCTGAATGTTTGTTTCGCGGGGTTAGAAGGCAACATAAGGAGAAGTGGTTCAGTACCCTGGATAGCTCCAGGGAGGCACAGTTTCTCAAGTCCCAGATCTACTTAGTTGCTGGTGTCTTCCAGCTGCAATTTCCCTGTTAAAGGGCTCTGTCATTTTTTTTTTTTTAAAGGAATTCCTTTATTTTTATTATTTATTTATTTATTTATTTATTTTTGGCTGTGTTGGGTCTTCGTTTCTGTGCAAGGGCTTTCTCCAGTTGCGGCAAGCGGGGGCCACTCTTCATCGCGGTGCGCGGGCCTCTCACCATCGCGGCCTCTCTTGTTGCGGAGCACAAGCTCCAGATGCGCAGGCTCAGTAGTTGTGGCTCACGGGCCCAGCCGCTCCTTGGCATGTGGGATCTTCCCAGACCAGGGCTCGAACCCGTGTCCCCTGCATTAGCAGGCAGACTCTCAACCACTGCGCCACCAGGGAAGCCCAGGGCTCTGTCATTTTTAAGCCAGATTCATGCCCCATAAAAACAGAGTAGACTCCTCAACCCCATCCTCACCCCGAAACACATGGAACAAATACGCACACGGAGAAGTCTAGCCTGTTCGTTAGAAAGAGAGTATCTTCTGTCCTGACCAGGGAATAAACCTGTCACTTTAGAAAACTGATCCAGGAAGTCTTATCTCTTGCTGTGTGACAGCTGATCCTGAGAGGGCTCACCGCCCAGATCTAGAGTAAGGGTTTACCCACGGGATCGATAAAGTAGCTATCTTCGAGTTGAAGTAAAACGTATTACCAAACCATAATTCAGTGTTATAAACTCAAATCAATAAATCTCTTTCTGAAGAAGACTCTACCGGAAGCATAGTACCTCTCCATAACATTCACATAAGTGAAGCAACTTACCCATGAGCTATGACTACAAAGTCGTGGTAATGATTATAAAGTAACAAGAACTGTAAAGTAAAATGACACCATTTCATATCTCAAAACTATACAGAGCTAAAGTAAAATACTGACAAACAAAAGAGCCTCATCTTTACTATTCTACTTATTTTGCTTACCTACTGAGTTCCTAAATCTTTGCTTGTTACTATACCGTAGCAGTCATCTTATGGTTGGACATTTATTTGCATAGTTTCTCCCATACTAGATTGCAAATTTCTTGATAGGAGGGATCATGTATCATTCACCATGGCCAATGGTATCCTGGACACAGTAAATGTTCAATAACTGTTTATTGAATTAAACTGAGTTGAAGTAACTCATCTCTGGTTTATGAAACTTCTGTTTTCATAGCGATACGAGTGGGAGCCATCCCAGGACACAATCATGTCACCGTACAGAAAAAGGAAGAGTTGTTGGTTCTTATAGTAAACGTAACAAAGAGATTTGGGGCATCTGGAAATATTTACCCCATAAAGAATCCTATGAGAGAAAGTAATACAAACCATACCTTCCCTTCTGCTGAGAAATCACAGAAGATTCTATTTATGTCGTATTTTTAAATCCCCAAAGACTGTATTATGAGGGAGAGAAATATAAAAACAATTGAACCCTTGAGGAAAACACAGGTCAAAAGAGATTCCTTTTAAAGAAACAAAAAGGAGGCAGGGAAGAAAAGCAAAGGGGGAGAGGAGGAGGGAGGGAGGGAAGGAGAAAGGACGAAAAGAAAGATGATGCTAAAAAAAAAAAAAAAAAAAAAAAGAAAGATGATGCTGTTAAAAGTGATGCTGGAGAGCAATGAAAGTTATTTCTTGACAGATGGTGAGAAGGTTAGGAAAAGCAGCACCACCCAAAAACTGTACAAGTAGAAAATAAGCTTATTCTTGTTGGTCCATGGATTATATTACACGGAATAGAGGAATGGTGGGTATGTATGTTTGTTCGTTTGTTTGAAGATTACTTGTTGGGCAAATGCTTCCAGGAAATGCTTTGGGAGAGTTCACTTAGATATCTTGCAACAGACGCTCAACTTCAATAATCTCAAAAACTGCCCAAGTTTTCCAAGGCAAATCCACATTGTATGCTCAGTCTCACCAAATTCATATACGCTGTCCATTTTTTATTCTTACGTAAAATTTATCTTACATGAAATTATTAAGTGTTTTAAAATAGTTATTAAGAGTTTGGAGCACTCATGTTAGAAAATTAAGTGTTACCAAGTGAGGCTCCTTTTTTTTTGTTTTTTTTTGAGGCCCCTTTTTAATTCAGGACGTTTTCCATTTTACTGGGAATCAATTCTGTCCGGTGTTTCTAATCCAGCATGTTAAAAAATCATCCTACAAGGCCTCTGATCTTGTTTAAACACTAAAATTTCACAGTACAGATCCAAATTTCCATAAAAGTGACTCTGCTAGTGAATCCATTTCATTTGTCCCCTCCATCTGCAAAGAATAGATTTTTCTTTTCTACCTCAAGAACACCTAATCCTTACATTTTAAGAAACAGTACTTGAGTGCTTTTACTGCCAAAAGTCTCATTGTAATATAGCTGGAATATTCCCCTGTGAGTACTAGTTAGTGCTATTGCTTGTTCACACATGCTTTTTTAATTTCAAGTATGATTAGTTATAGGCAAGTCACTGAATATTTAAATTTGGTACAGATAGGTTTTCAAACTACCTGTGAACAGAAGCCTGTAAATTAGAGGGAGTGTGGGAATATGAAATCTGAGCAGAGCTGTTTAAAATCTGGCTGTTGTACATTATGCTCCCTTCCTTACCTGTAACACCTGCTTTCTGCGGAACCAGAAGTCTGTGTCTCCTGTGGCTTAGGTTTTAGACCGGGGTGAGCGTTGTAACAGCCTCACCATAATGTCTGGCATGTTCCAGACTCCCCCGTGGTTGAGAATATGCATAAGTTGAGATGGAGCAGGGAACAGCAGAATCTTCAAAGCCGAGAGAGAAGTCCAGAGACCACAGGGAGACCTCAATGCCCATTACAGGCTTAAAGAAAATAAAAATAAAACTCTAGAATAGTACTGACTTGCTAAAACCCAAAATGAACATAAGTATTAAATTTTTACTAAACTGTAAATCAAACCTTAACAAAAACCTAAGTCATCAGTTTAAAAGGAAACCAAACTGTTGTAATTCTAAACCCAGAGGCAGTAGTGCGGTGTGAGATAAAATGCGTGAGACCCAAAATTGGCAAGTTCTGGATTCTTTTTCCTATTCTGTTTCTTCTGAAATGTACCACCGAGCATATCACTTAACCCTCCTAGACCCTGGATTTCCATTTTTTCATCTGTAAAACAAAGAATCTGGACTAGAAAATAACTAAACTTGCTTCCAGAAATAAACAGGCATTTCATTCCATTTGAACTCAAATCTGACTTGCACTTGAACAGTTCTAAAAAGAGAGAACACTTTGTGTCTTTTATAAATGTGTTATAAGTTTCCGAAGTTAAACTCTAGTTCCTTATGAGGGTAATATGCGTTTTTCTTTCAAAACAATTCCAGATGATAGGAATGAGGACAAAGACCTGAAGAAGTGAAAATATATATATATATATGAATCTATGTGTGGGTATATGTATCTCCAGTTCCAGAGTATATTCTCATTTTCTTCCAAAATCCTGCAAAGTTATAGAAAGTAGAGCATAAGGGCCAACAGAGCGGCTCCTGGCTTGAGGTATGTCTCCTTCACCACTCCTCTGAGTAAACCAAGGAGCCAGAACATGTCAGCAGCAAGAGAAAGCTTCCTGCAACATCATACGAGAAAAGGCCCATATCAGAGTCTAAAGCTAGGCTGCCAAGAATTGCACTTAAGTTGTCGGAACCACAAAGGACAAGGTATCTGCCGCTCCTCTCCTACTGTATTCCATGGTCTTATCATGAGGGACAAAACTACAGCCAGCCTGTACTCAGAGCTGTGGTCCTGCCCTGGCAGCTTGAAATCCTAGTCAGACAGGCCACATGATGCTAATGGAGAAGTCTAAAACATTTAGCAGCGTCAGAAATGAAAAACAGCTCAAGAAAACCCAATGAGGATCCAAGCACTGAGAATGACGTATTTCCTAATGACCAAATCCAAGTTTGGTCCACTGAGACATAGGCCGTCTCTTAGAGTGAAATACCTTAGACAACATTAATTAATACTGTGAATGATGGTTGTTAAAAAGCAAGGCAGAAGAAATAGTCAAAGTTTAACCTCAAGGAACATGTGTAAACCATAGCTTTGAGAGGAGGTGGCAAACATATAGGTGACTTCCCTGTTCTGTTTATCTAGCAAACAGTCCTAATCAATAACATGAGTCTTTTCTATAGTACCTGGCTCTCAGTTCCACAGTCTTTCTCAACAGCCAGGCCTTACTAATCAACCTGAATTGGCATGAGAAAGAAAACCTATTTACCTCTTTTCCTATAGGAGAAAAGAGCCCTGTGTGTGGAGAACTGGGAAGCCTTGTTAGTCCTTTGGGCTTCACCATTAACCAGTTAGACAAGTCACTTTGTAATTCAAGGCCTCTCCACCCTTAAGAATAAAATTTCGAGTAGGGCTGGACTATCTCTAAGTTTCCTTTGTGTGTTCAAGCCTCATATATTTATAATCTTAAGCGATGGGGAGTATCTATGACGACTGAAAAAAGCATGACTATCCCATAACTCAAAGAAATCAAGTTACTCATTGAAGTTATCAATTATCGTTATTTTTTTTCCTCCTGAAGAGCTGCAGATACTAATTATAAGATTCTTTGTCCAACAGTGGTTATTTAAGCCAGGAAATATATTCTAATCCAACTCCTTCACAGATGAGGAATTAGATTTTCAGAAAGGTTAACTGATTTGCATGTCATGCCAGTAAATCTGAATACCCAGATTATGATTATCAACACCAAGGTTATTAGCACAATTATTAGTTTTTGTGGAGTTTACAGAGTGGTTTCCAAACTGCAAACCCAAATCTATTGACAAGCCAGTACCTCTCCTCCATCATGGTCTCCTTTGTGGTGATTTCTTTGTACCTGAAGACATTTAAGGTGCCTACGTTCTTTCGATTCCTTCTGATTCCTTTTGATTCCTTATTCATTGAGCACATTGTACTCATCCATTCATACCTGCAATTTGCCAGTTTCCCAATTTAGCATCTCTGAAATATTTACTAGTGGGGAGTATACTTCTTTACCGCATCATAACTATGCAAAGTAAGACCTTATCTAACACAAGCCCTGTGGAACCCAAAGGGCAACCATTTACTGCTACCTTTTTGTCTATTGTCTTTTACCTGCATGTAGTTGCCGTTTACGCTTCCTTGAGCGGAAATTAATTAACTCCCTAAAAATCATCATGATACGGCATAAAATGATCTTAATACGTCACTGTGTCTGTTGTCTAAGCTTGAATCCAATTTTCAAGTGCTTTATGTTGATTTGATAAGCAAGAAGAGGCATTTCAGGTTGTACATGAAATAAATGAACATAAATTCACCAAGTGACCATATTCCTGTGGGAGCAAAAGGAGGCATGGTATTTAGCATAAATGAGTGTAAGTGGTGAGTTAGATAAGTAGTCAGGAGACCCGAATTCCATCCTCAACTTTCACACTAAAGGTACAAACTTGCACAACTTTCCTCACTTCCTTGAGCCCCAACTAAAAGTGAGGGAGTTCAACTCGCTTTTCTAAGATTAGATTCATATCTATCATTTTATGACTACCATGGGCAGCCCTGAATACCCCCTCCTCTGCATGTATGGCAGCTCTTCTGGGCAGTTATCTAATACTTCACGTGGCAGCGTACACCAGCCCCTGTGCTGTGCTTCGCCAGGATGGCCCACTGCCAGACCGGCAGGCACAGCCTCCGGCCCTATGACGAATCCCAAGCATCCCAGGGCAGCAGTCAGTAGCAGCCTGCTTCAACAAAACCTAAGAAAACAAAACTTCTCATCTTCACCTTCAGTCTTTACTACACGGGACAAATTTAAGACCTTAATGGCTACTTTTTCCTCCAGTGTAAAGTGCCAGGCCAGCTGGCTCTAAAATACTTCATAAAGCATGCAAAAAGCCCCAATTCCATAGGCATGTATCACTGCACTAAGAAGGGACCTTGGAGAGTTTTAATATTAAAAACTGAGACCCACAGAATGGAGATGTTAGGACTAGAACCAAGCGTTCTTGATTCCAAACCGGTGTGCTCCCAAGGGGAATTTATCAAAGTACAGAGAGAATTCACAACTTCTTACTTCAGTGGATTTTAGTGGGTGTTTCTGTAACACATCATGCAATCTAGTGTTTTCTTAACATTCATGGTGAAAATTTTAGAAATCTCCACATCTTGATTGTTATAGCGAAGCAGTAATGAGACAAAGCATTTGTTCTCGAGCTAAAATCACATCTCCTTCACTTATATTTGGCCAAGTTAACTTCTTTGCACTTCTTTTCGCCGTCTGAAAAATGGCATTAAAAATGCTTTCAAATTATTTTTGAAAGTTAAAGACAGATAGCTAATGTAGCATTAGTAGGGCTGTGCCTTCACACATTCCTTAATGGAGTCAAAAGACATATGTTGTCTGACGGTCACAACAAATCTTACAAATTAAAGTATCTCTTCAATGTGGCCTGATATCCCAGTTGGCCCTTGGGCTAACATCCTAAGATGCACTAGTGATCTTGAGGACATTTCCTGCAAAGGTCCTGGACTGATACTGTTCTTTGTTTCCAGGACTCTTAGAACCAAGCTGCATGGAAATATGACTGGGAATTTGAGAAGATATTTTGTTTTTTAAACACAAGTTTAAATAAACTTAAGTAATGGAAATAAAAGAAAGTTCTTATCTTTTTTTTTAATCTCAAGATGGTACAGGAGAGGCTTCAAATGTACCACTTCCTGGTAATGTAGAAATAATTTCTGAGAACCTTAATCTCAACACAGCAATTTAAACCAACACACGTGTGCATTCATTATAAAAACAAATATCAGCTGCAAGATGTATTATTCAATGTAGGATCAGACAACTAGTCCTTAATACCTTACCTGTCTAGTAGAAATCACTACAATGCAACTTATTTTTACTGTGTATAATGTCACTCTAATTTACCTGGAAAGGATTAAATTGTGTTCAGCATTTTCTTTTTAAGAAGCATGAACTCGTTAAATTTAAAAGTTTTTTAGTTAAAATGTTTATAACATAGAATCCTAAAATAGTTTTCTCCTGATAGTCTGCCTTCCTCTATATGTACAAGCAGTCATATGTGATGATCTGACTGGACCTGTTTAGAAAGAAAAGGCAACTCTGCCCAAGAAGCCACTTTGCATGAACCTGAGATGTGGTGGAAGAAGGAAAATCACTGGACTGACTGAAGCAGACGAGTGATGATTAGGGATCAATGAAAATAGAACAGTAAACTGAGGGCCATGAATCCTGGCACAGCAAACAGGAGTAAATGAAAGTTTTCAGGAAAATAGTTATGTGGGATGCATATGCAGTCAACTAACCTTTGACAATGGTGCCCAAAATACAAAATGGGGAAAGGATAGTCTATTCAATAACTGGTGTTAGGAAAATTGATACCCACATGCGAAAGAATACCATAGACAAAACTTAACTTGAAATGGATTAAGGACTTAAATGTAAGACCTGAAACCATAAAACTTCTAGAAGAAAACATAGGTGGTAAGCTATTTGACATAGGTCTTCGCCATATCTTTCTGGATTTGACACCAAAAGCACAGGCAATAAAAGCAAAAATAAACAAGTAGAACTACATCAAACTAAAAAGTTTCTGCACAGCAAAGGAAACAACCAACAAAATGAAAAGGCAACCTATAGAATGTGAGAAAACATTTGCAAACTACCTATCAGATGAGGGATTAATATCCAAAGCATGCAAAGAACTCATATGCCTCAATAGCAAAATTTTTTAAAAAATCCAATTAAACAGTGGGCAGAGGACCTGAATAGACAGTTCCCCAAAGAAGACATACAAATGACCAACGGATATATGAAAAGGTGCTCAACATCACTAATCATCAGGGAAATGCAAATCAAATCCACAATGAGATATGACCTCACTACCTATTATAATGTTTATTATGAAAAAAGACAAGAGATAACAAATCTTGGTGAGGATATGAATAAAGGGAACCCTTGTACACTGTTGGTGAGAATGTGAATTGGTGCAGTCACTATGGAAAACAGTATGGCGGTGACTCAAAAAGTTACAACATAGAACTACCGAATGATCCAGCAATCCCACTTCTGGATACATATCCAAAGGAAATGAAATCAGTATCCCAAAGAGATATCTGCATTCCCATGTTCATTGCAGCATTATTGACAATAGCCAAGATAAGGAAACCTGTGTCCATCAATGAACGAAGAAAGAATATGTGGTATATATATTCAATGGAATATTATTTAGCTATAAAAAAACAAGGAAATCTTGTCATTTGTGACAACATGAATGAACTCGGAGGGCATTATGTTAAATGGAAAAAGTCAGACTGAGAAAGACAAATGCTACGTGGTATCACTTACATGTGCAATCTTAAAAAAAAAAAAAAAAAAAAAATTGAACTAATAGAAACAGAATAGAAGGGTCCTTGCCAGGGTCTGGGAGATGAGGGAAACAGGAAAACGTTGGTCAAACGTACAAACTTTCACTTTTAAGAAGAATATGAATAAGTTCTGAGGATCCAATGTACAACATGGTTACAGTAGTTAATAATACTGTCTTGTATACTTGAAATTTGCTGAAACAGACTTTAAGCATTCTCACCACCAAAAAAAACAAAAACAAACACAAAAACAAGGGTATGGGGGTAGAGGGGAACTATGTGAGGTGATGAAAATGTTAATTAACTTGATCAGGACCAGTATTTCCCAATGTCTAGGTGTATCAAATCAGTTTGTACACTTTAAATATATACAATTTTATTTGTCAATTATACCTCAAGAAAGCTGGGAAAATAAGAACTAATATTTAGTAAATGAAAAAAAGTTATGAGGTAGGTGTTTAGGAAATATTAATCAGGAAACACTGTACAGACAGGACTAGAGCAGACAGGTACTGCAAACAAGGAAGTAATCTCTCTCTTCTTCTATGGCAATAAACTAAGAGTACCCAAGCCTGACAGCAATTCATCAGCAATGTCCAAAAATTCAGTTTCCCAAGAGAAAGAACAAACGAATAGGAGAGAAGAGATGCTACGTATATCCTCAGCCCATAGCTTTATCTGTTTTCAGTCTACAAACCAGTTTCTTACAGTCCCCTGGGAATAGGAACATGAACCTGCAGGAGGATAATGGCTGCTTTAACATCTCTCTCTAAGCTCATCAACGATGTGCTAATAGTTCATACATTTAAGCCAGACACTCGTAACTCATTTTCAGTGGTGCAATTGTCTAATAAATTGTTGGAAACTTTAAAAAATCTTCAGTGTTCCATAGAAATGGAAGCCTTTTCACAATAATTGAAACCAGTAATGCAAAACAAATGTATTTCCTTGATAAATTTAGTTTTAAGTAACCTTTAATTTATATGCTAAATTTTTAAATTTAGTTCAAGTTTTGGCAGAGACATGTTTATTTTAATTGTTGGTCTTCAAAACTCTAGCTTAGGAATAAGCATCTGCTTCTTTTCAATTTTCCGCATAAACTGGGTAAATTTCTTCAAGTTGCAAATGAGGGGTGAACATACACTGTATTGCTTCTGGAAAGGTTACAAACTTGCAACACTTTTTGTGACTCCTTTATGAGAGATCTTACAGCATTACCCTTAAATCTTAACTAGGGTTCTTATCTGTACTTATATTTAAGCTGTTTTCAAAGAACGTAATACATTAGCATCTAGACCTTGTGCCCAAATATCCCTCTTTGGAGCACTTGTCGAATCTCTAATAAATTTTGAACTCCTCTCATTGCTTTATAGAGATTCACAAAACACATGGATCCTTTCTCTAAGATGAAAAACCTCCCAGAGGAAAAGCACAAACACAGCCTCAGCCCACCTATATTGGAGACCCTGTAAACAATCTGACAAATAATAACATACAGTGCGTATTTCTCCAGCTATAGCCTTTGGAGGAAATCAATAAAACTTTCAGAAAATTAAAGTTAGAGCTCTTGAAACACTGTAGGAGGTATATTCATCCTTTGCAAATAACTTAAGAAAACTGACTTCTGAGAGAATTCAATCCCTATTATAAAATACTCTTCCTTCACCAGTAATGGCAACACTGGTAAAGGCACTGCTAAGCATGGTTGCACCCATCTGAACCAAGCAGGCATAGAATCTAGGTAACAACGCCCACTGGCTATTAATATGATTGAAACTATCTGTGAATTGGGACTCAGTTGATATTAACATGTAAAACCCCTGAAAATCTACAAGAGCATTTTCTTCTGGGGTGTTTTATTTCGTCGGTTTCTTTTTCAGTCTACCTTTTAAGGTATTACCCAATCGCCATGTTATGTATGGTGTCTAGCCATGGTACTGATGTTCATGATTCCATGAAATGGCATCTTTGCTTTACAAAGTATCAGGGTTATAACAGAGAGAGTGGTGAAGGACTAAGAAACATACTTTAATAGAGCCAGTTAACTTGCTGGACACTAACATCCAGTCAGGAGCCTCAAGTAACATCTCTGCCCAAAAGTTTCAATTGCTAAATAGCAAGGGAATAATACCAAGGCCCAATCACAGAGTAGCAAATACCAGAGGCCTGGGAAAATCCCAAGAGAATAGCTTCAATGGCAGTGATTCTCAAATGTTCAAGGTACACAACAATCACCTGGTGAATGTGTAGAAACAGTTTCTGAGGCCGATCCTCTGAGATTTTAATTCAGCAGGTCAGGCGAGGTCCATGAATTTATAGTTCTAACACGGCTGGCGGAACCAGAGCTGCTGCTCTGAGGAACACACTTTGAGAACCACTGCCCCACCACTATTAAATCAGAGTCGGCAGTCTTCTAAAAGGCAAGGTGACTTGCATGTTCATTAAAGTTTGAGAATCACTGCTTTAGGAAATGAGGCAACAGGTTTGTTTGGTTTTTTCCTTCCTCCTGTGATATCAGGATAGGGAGATGGTGAAAAGAGATGTTTTCAAAAGAAAGCAAGTGCTTAAATCACACTCTTTGTCATGAAACAAACCTATCTGGCCACCTTGCTCACCTTCCCCAATGAAGCATCACTCACTCCTTCCTTTATCCACCTCTCCAACCTCACTGTACCTTGCCTAGGGCTCACGAGGAGACAGAGGTCCCATATGAACTTCAGATCTGCATGTTATAGATTTCCCGGGAAAATCTAGAATTCATATAATTGTTTTTCTAGTCCATAAAAATTACACTGGCATTAAACAAAGAATCAAGTTTGAATTACATACGTTTAGAAAACTTTTCATGTAAATAACTTCACAAGAAATTCACAGAAAAATATTTTTTTAGACTGATTGGCAACAGGGCCACGACAAGAGCAAGAAATGTCAACAGAAGGGCCTCCTGTGGTCACCCATGTCTCAGAGATGGAGGAAGGAAAGATGGCCTCTTGACTGATTTGCACTGTATGTAATTTTACATTACATGTAATTACGTGGACTAAACCAAGTGTAACACAGAAGACTAAACATGCTATCATTCCATGTGATGAGCCTCTACAAAGAGGAAAAAACAGAAGATGTGAAAAAAAACACTTTTTTTCTACTTTAATTTTGTACCTATATGAGATGATGAATGGTCACTAAACTTACTGTGATAATCATTTCATGATGTATGCAAGTCAAAGCACTACGCTATATACCTTAAACTTTTACAGTGCTGTATGTCAATTATATCTCAGTAAAACCGGAAGGAAAAAAAAAAAGTGGAAGA
Source organism: Balaenoptera acutorostrata (assembly GCF_949987535.1). Taxonomy (NCBI): domain Eukaryota; kingdom Metazoa; phylum Chordata; class Mammalia; order Artiodactyla; family Balaenopteridae; genus Balaenoptera; species Balaenoptera acutorostrata. Next base: position 16,676 of record NW_026645824.1, on the reverse strand, counting down.
TGTGAATATATCAAGCCTTGGCAATGGGAAAGGCCTAAGTCCACGTGACTAATCACACCTCCTTCTTGCTGATTCATGCTATTGTAGATTCAGCAGCTCCAGCAGCGAAACAGCTTATCTGTTAATAAGCTACAGAAAGAAGAGCCCCAAGTCCCATCACGCACTGCAGAAATGTGAGTTGAACTGGCAAACATCTCCCAATCCACCACAACAACCCCTTGCCTCGCTTACCTGAAACTTTCACACATACCACATCTCCCCAATTATTTCCATAATCAGTGAGCCTATTGCCGATCTAAAACCTGACACATACATGAGTAGATTCCAGGTCTGTTAAGTACCAGGAGCAAAGGAGGACACAGAAAAACACCGCATTTAGTCTCATTTTCTCTGAGAAATTCAGTGCACTGCAAGACAGCACTGGACTGACAACACGGAACCAAGGTTCTAACACCAGTTTTTCTACCAGATACCTTGAAGCAAGTCACTTGGCCTCTTTCATCTCATTTCTTTCGAAATTAGACTACATTATCATTCAGATACTTCCATATCTAGGAGTCTGTGATTATGCTGAGTATCCATGCTACTAGAAAGCCAAAGAAACAGCTACTCAGAAGCACATGGAAAATAACCATCTTGGATGAGACTTCAGAGCTGCAGTGGCACTAGCTCCACACAAGGCATCCTAATCCCAGGTCAGAACTCGGTACTGCAGGCTGCCCAGAAACTGGGGCATATAATAAGGTGATGGGGCATATTCATATGAGCATCCTTCCTAACTTATTCAACCAGAAGTCTTTCATGAATACCACCCAGATGCTGAACTTAGGATCGCCATCCTTAGGTATCAGGGATTAAAGTATGATCCAAAGAGTTCAAGTTGCCTCCAAAATGTCTGCAACTGCATGGAAGTTGAAGGCCTCACTCACCTCATTCCCACCACATCCTGCAAATCCTTTTCTTAGAAGGAAATCAGAAACTCCCTTTTTTGAAGACAGATGGGTAATTCATGTACAACCATCTATGAGACTGCCTGCATGGGGCCTCCTTGTTTGAAGACTACAGAGATTTTAAATTAAAAGAACCATCTATGTCAACTCTGCCTAGATGATGTGTTCAAAGGGAAGACTCAAAGCAGCAAACTAGAGGGAACTTTTCGTTTACTTATTTCTAAAAAGCCAAATAAAGCCTCTAGGAATGGTTATCTGTCATTTCCTTTCTCAGCACCCACTGTTCCTTCTTCTGGCTGCAGTCACAATTTTTATTTGCAAACCACGACTACCGCCCTCAGTGGACCCATGTCTTCTGTCCCAGGGTTCCTTTTCCTCTAAGAATTTTATGATCTGCATGAATCACTTTGCATAGATAACTAAAATTGATCATTAAAATCTGAAATTAAAAAAAAAAAAAAAAAAAAGAGCATGCAACACCCCGTTCTTATTTTGCTTCAAGGATACTCCTACTGAGCTCATGGAGCTGAAAGCTGCAAAAACTTGAAGGATCCTCCTCTCAGGTTGAAAGACTAGGACATGAAGTACCCAAGTATGCCACACAGAGTTCAAGAAAAGGAATACAGCCAGATCTTCCATCTAAGTATCAGGAAGAAATCGGAGGTAGGGAAAAGAATTGGGGTAGCTCAGCAGTAGCCTTTTTCTTAACGTCAGAAGCCTGATTTTTATTCCGAAACAAGACTATAAAACAACATTTCCCAGACATTCTCGCATGGAGGTGTAATCATGTGACTGTGTCTGGGCCAATGACCTGCAAGAACAAGTGTTATGCTGGCTTCCAAAAGGCTCTGGCAAAAGTCCAGCTTAATGAAATGAAAATGTCTGATTAGACCCTGACTTGTCCTGACAACTCTGGTCACAGGGAAAGCAGTCTTATTGACTCATCATGTCATTTCGCTCAACTATTAATGCAAGGAGTATCATGAGGAAGAAAGAACTGCTTGCAAATGGACAAAATAAGCAACAAATACCCCTGTCAACAGTATTAAATTATTTATCAATCACACACTACAGGTTATATCACAGTAGTTACAAGGATGGAGGCCACTGGGTCCTCACCAACAAAAAGACTGGTTCTTCCACTTTTAGGACAGTTATGTAGAGCAGGGGTCCCCAACCCCCCAGGAACCTGGCCGCACAGCAAGAGGTGAGTGGCGGGGAGCGAGCGAAGCTTCATCTGCCGCTTCCCATCACTCACATTACCACCTGAACCATACCCCCAACCCCCCGTCCGTGGAAAAACTGTCTTCCACGAAACTGGTCCCTGGTGCCAAAAAGGTTAGGGACCGCTGATCTAGAGGACTACAGCGCACTCAGCGTTTATCAGGAGTCTGTGCTTTCATAGAATCTACTCTTCAGTAAGTCTACGAATCTTTTATCCTTGGCCCTAAACGCCAAAATCAGGGTTGTACTTTATTATAATCAAGGTGTTCAGGAATTTCTGGTGAAAATGAAAGTTTATACTCATATTAAAAGTGAATAAATGTTTCTGAATCTACCTTTCATCTTTGGTTAATATGTTTCTTACTAAACAAGCCAAATTCATAAAGGAAAAGACAGGTTACCTCATAACACTTTCTTTTCAACTAAAGCAGTAAAGACCCACACTAACACCGCATTTTTTTACTTCCAAATTCTATACATCAGGCTTCTCACAGAAACTTTCACTTCAGCCAGTGGAATACCTTGCAGGAGGCAAGCACTCAAGAAATATTTGTTACGGTGACTTGAACATAGTAACACATTAGGTGAACATTATAGGAAGTTAGCCTAAGGGCTCTTCACTGAGAAGAAAACAGCTTTTTACCATGTTCTTTATTGCCAAGTGAAAGGATATACATATATAGCCTTGTTCGCTCAAAATGTACCCTCTCCACATCACTGACATCCTGTAAATGGCCATAAATCACAACTGGTCCCTGTCATGAGAAAAACTGTGTGTCAACTTGAGTGTGTCTGCCTTAAAAGACAGGTGCAAGGGTAAAATCAAACATATTTAAGTGCTTGGGAAAGAAACACTGCTCTACAGAAGCAAGGGACTATTAGGAATTATAATTAGGAATTATATATGGAATTATAGCAGGAATATTCCTATATATAGGAATTATAAACATATACACCTTTTATAGCAATAGACTCCAGACAGGAAATCAGGATGAGACTGGTCTATCCTGGCATTCATTTCATAGAGTTTAGTTTTGTCTGATGAATATTTAAACCCAAAGCACTGCAGTGGTAGTGCCAATATATGTCATATTTTCAGTTGCATCTCCTTTCTGGACTAGGAGCGCCCCTAACTACTCATAAGCCTTAAAATCCTAATTATTGGGTAGACCAGCGGCAGACTGGAGTGACACGAAATTAAGGTTGACTTTTAAGAAAATAGGCACATGTCTTGTACTGCTCTATTAGATACACTTTGGCATTTTGCAGAGCCCAAATGAATTACAGAAGAGACACAGGTACTGTTAATACATCACATGCCTTCTAAAAATCCTGGAAGACGTGGGGAGTCCCACATCATTTCTTTGGGACTAGAGACGTTGCCAAGGACTAAAATTGATGATGCATAGAAGGAGAACCCTCCAAAACTAACTCCTCTGCTTTGCTGACCCAAAGGAAGCCAAAGGAAAGAGACTCTCTCACTCCAAGTAACTCCCTAAACTAACAATGTTTAGAAAAAACAAGTATTTTCAAGATGGTTCAGAGTTGGAGGATAGCAGGCAGAGAGTAGAAACTGACTTGGATTTGATTATGGGGTCACGAGAAAGGATCAGAAATGTTCATTTTTAGTTGTTATTACTGAAGTTTTTATAAAATCCCAAGACATTCACTAGAACTTTACTAATTAAGACACGTAACCCACACACGACTAGACTACAAATACTTATAATACATGTTTTTGGTTTTTGGTTTTTGAGAAAGAAATCTCAACTACCAAAGGTTCACCAGCTGCAGGACTTCAAAGGCAGTAATAGGAGCAATGGTCTCCAATGACTCAATTTGGAAAGAAAAATCTCTCACACAACCCACCCATTAGACAAGATGACATATACATCTACTTCAGGACACCTTACGTTTTGGATGAATAGCCTTGAATTTACTTCACAGCCAATAGCTTGCCAGAGAAAACTTCGAGTTGGATCCTATTACTTAATACACTAAATCCACAGCTCAAAGTCCATCTCACTGGATAACTGAATAGAACTAGCGATGGGAATTAAAACTGAGGATGCCAGCAGCCCTGATTTCACTGTTATTATTTGTACTGTGTGAAATGATTTTCATATTGGCAAGTATGGGATCTCTGAAACTGTGCACTCTTCCTATCTACCATGGTACATAACGATTATTTGCCCATGCACGCTCTGAGGGGCAATGTGGTACAATGAAAGGAGCCCTGAGCTTGAGTCAAAACCAGTTCTAGTGCCAGCTCTGCCACTATCTGGCTGAAGACCTTGGACCACACTTTAGGTCCAAGTTTACTCATTAATTTATTTAATAACCATGATTTGATCACAGACCTAAAAGAACACAACATTGCTCAGCTGTAAAAGGGGGGAAACTAGACCTAGTTTATAGAACTGGTGTTAGATTTAAATGAGATAATGGGTGTACTTTGCATCCAAGACACATTGGTGCTAGTCTTCTTCTACCATACCACAACTATCAGGCACTGTGTTCAGTCTAAAACACCACTGCAGGGAGCACACTGGAAGCCCTCATCACGTTTGTCATCACTGGGTAAAGCCTCTTGCCTCTTAGTCAGTAAAATCCATGAAGGCCAGGATTTTCTTCTTTCTAATACACAGACACATCCTCTGAACCTGCATGTGCCTCAGCACATAGTAAGCACTTAATAAATAATTGTTGAATGAATAAATTCTCTTTTATTCCTTAAAATAACTCTGGATCAACTAATATTTTTACCATTTTACAGTGAGGAGGCTGAATAATGAGATAAACTGTCTATAAAATCAGGTGATAAGTCCCTTCCAATTCCACAATGCTATCTATAGTTTTTATATTTTCCAATAGTTCATCATTATATCATTCTTCCTAAATAATTGCTACTTACTCACATTTATTGGTTATTGCTTAAATAATAGCAAGAGTCTCCAACTATAAAATCTACTCCTATCTTTAAGGAAAATAAAATATTTGAACTATAAAAAAAATCATTTGTTTCTAAGAAAACTTTATTCTCACATCTACACACAAACTATCTAATGAGGTTATTCTTAAGAAACTCTTCCAAGTAATTTTCCCAACCTGAACTTCCATATCCTTTTCGCCAAATAAGAAGCGAAATAAACAATCAGTCAAGAGTGATATTAAAAACATGGGGGCATGGGGCTTCCCTGGTGCCGCAGTGGTTGAGAGTCTGCCTGCCGGTGCAGGGGACACGGGTTCGAGCCCTGGTCTGGGAGGATCCCACGTGCCGCGGAGCGACTAGGCCCGCCTGTGAGCCACAGTTGCTGAGCCTGCGCGTCTGGAGCCTGTGCTCCGCAACGGGAGAGGCCGCGTAGTGAGAGGCCCGCGCACTGCGATGAGGAGTGGCCCCCACTTGCCGCAACTAGAGAAAGCCCTCGCACAGTAAACGAAAACCCAACACAGCCATAAATAAATAAATAAATAATTCCCATTGGAAAAAAAAATTGTTTAAAAAAAAATAATAAATAAATAAAAAATAAAAACATGGGGGCAATCCTGTCCCTAAAACATTTCTTCACCAAAATTTGGATTCTTTCACTTTAAGAGCAGCAAGATCATCTTTTTTACTATCTTTCAGAAGATAACTGTAGCTTCCCTAGTCTGGGGCCCTAAATGAGAAAGACCTCGGTTAGATGCAGCCAATGTCACAGGGTCTCGTGGCTCTGAATCAGTATTTCCACACACTCCCAATCATAAATGCCCCAGAGACCTCCTATCCCCAAAACGGACACTGCTGTATCTCAAGTTCAGGTTTACAGAATGATGGCCTCCTCCAAGGCCTTCCTTAGAAAACGTATTCCCAAATTTGCCATCTCACCTCACGCTTCCTTCTCCAAAAGCAGCCTACTCTTTACCACTTATAAGTCTTCTCCTCTAGAGGGCTGAATGTATATTGGGGCACTCAGCAGATATTACACTCTACTCCATCAAAAGGATCTCATAAATTTGTTTTCATTTAGTAATTAACATTCCTCTAGACTCGCAGAAGTGCTGAGGGCAAAGTCATAACGCTTTTAATGGCAAAATCAAAATGGAAGCCCAGGTCAGACTTCACATCTAATGCTGTTGCTGGCAGACCCAGTGATTTTGAGACCGAGCAAGATGATTTTATCGTTAAGGCGTCACCACTGCTGTGCAGGGAATTTCTCTTTCATTACACCTCAGCTCCGTCCCACCTCAAAACGCTGGGTAGAGTTCTAACGTGCTCTGAAACCACAGCAACTTATGACAGAGCAGCCATCATGATGACCTGTAAGTCATCAAGATACATATCAACCACTGGCTATGTTATTAATACCTGAAGTATCAAATTTGCTAAGGAAGCAAAAAGGAGCTTCATTCTTCCTCAAGGGGAATCAGAAACCAGTATGTTCAAGAGAGGATTTCCATAGGAAAACCGCCCCTGCCTCAGACAGCACCTACCATCAACATGTTTATGGGCAAACACAGTATCAGAAAAACATGCTGTGAGTCTTAGAAACAGCATATGCCTCATTTCATAGGGGCTGCTATGGTGCTAGGCATTGTTTTTTGTTTTTGGGGTTTTTTTTTTTTACTGCATTTCAGAGAAATAACCGTAAAATGAAGGTCTATAACCAGCAGATAACACAATAAACAACAGCATCAACTTCTGCACCCTTTTTGTGAATGGTTTCCCTATGCTTTAATTGAAAAGGTAAGTTTTAATATGCTTTGTGTTTTCTCTCAAAATAGTTTGGGACCAATTCTATTCTAAGACTTCTGTATTTACCATCTCCATCCAAGGTCCAAAGATTACAGAATTTACAAATGAAGGACACCCCCCTACACACACACACACACACACACACACACACACACACGTCAGTAATAGAGGAGCTATGACAACAAAATTCCTGAATGACAGAAAGAAACACAGAGGACAGTGGCTTGAAACAGCAATGGTGGTCACCACAAGCTTTGTCCTAGAGTTCAGCTCAGGTCTTTCTGAAAGCCTGGACCAAAAATTCACAAAAACAAGAAGCAGTAACACAGTTCACATAACTTTCCTGAGCTTAAATATATAATAGAGCTGGGTAACTGTCCAACCTAGGTTGTATCTTCAGGGAATCTCAAACTCTCATAAAAAACCAAGGTTTCTGGCTCAAGAAAAGGCTTAAAGTTAGAGATGAGCATTGTTAAATCACTGGTTCCTATTCACATTTCAACCCTTGAAATAACGTTTCACTACTTGTCTCAGTCACCAGCGACTCTAGTCTGTCTTGAGAAAGCTCACACGCCTCCCTGGACTCAGCCATCTCCTTCTCACCGACAGGTCAGGTCCAATGCAACCAAAGCTTAATTCACTTTAAAAGATATGTGAACTATTATTCAAGGACAGTAGCTGTCTGTTCACAGAAGCTTCATCCACATCAAGGCAGCTGAGTTTGTGAGCTTGATTTTTGTATTCTTCTTTCATTCTGTCAAAATTCAAGCTTACAGATATTTCTACTTTCAGTCTATTCTTTAATAAATGTCCCGCTCAGTGGAAGACAGGACTCAGAGTTTCAATGACATAACTGTATATTTTCCCAAGAAAATTGTTTATGTACCTTTCCATAAATGTTTTAACTTTTTCACCTAGAATATAAAATCCTTGAAGAAAATGTCTGTCTTCTATAGTTTAGCAAGATACATGCTCAACACAATTTCCAAATCACCTTTAGTACCAATTTTAACCATGAAGAACACTGAAAATTCTACTGTAAATTATCAAATATATGGAAGCAAATATATAAATGAAATTCTTCTGTCATTTAGTACCAAGAAGAGAGATACAAATATAGGATAATTTCTCAAATGAGTTTCAACTACTTAATGTGCTACTTTAAAGCATATTCACAAACAATAGAAATAATCAATCTGAAGAACTGGATTCATCTCTATACACAAGGGACATTTTTATACAGTTGCTCGAAGAATTAGCCACACAAGCACAATAGGTACCATAAAGATTAAAAGAAAGTAACTGCATTAAAAATACTTCAGTTTATTAAAAGGAACGGTTCCTATTTTATATGTATACACATCTATTTTTATAGAAAAGAACACATCTATTTTTATTCTAATTTCCATGACTCACTCCCCACCCATTCACCGAGGAGATAGATAACAGTTGATCCTATTTTTCACCTTTTAATTTATTCTACCTGGAGAAATAAAATTCATCACTGTCCCATGTTATTTTCCCTCCCCTTTGGACATTTATCCACTAAATAAACATCTACTACCCACTGCTGTTAAGCAGTGTGCTGGGTCCTGGGGCTCCATCCCAGTCTCCTCCGCTGGTTTCCCCTATTTGCCCCAATTTCTAAGCGCTGAAGTGTCCCAGGACTCAGCCCTGTCTCATCCTCAAGTCAGTCTACACATGCTCACTTGGTGGTCTCAGCTAGTCTCCTGGTCTAACTAGCATCTATCCTATGCTGACCACCCCCATGTTTATGTATACTGCAGACCTCTTTCCTGGGCTCCAGTTTCACATATGGACTCACCAACTCATCCTCTGCCAATAGATGTTTTACAGATCTCGAACGTTTAACAGGCCCACCTAACTCCAGATCTTCTCCACCAAACCTCCTTTCAAAGGATGAAGTTGATGACAACTTCGTCCTTCTAGTTAGTTAGGCTGAAATCCTTGAAATCATCCTGACACCTCTTTCTGTCATACCCCACATCCAAGCTATCAACAAACCTCTCTTGGAAGGCTGGCCAAGGAGACACTTTGACGTAAGCTTCTGCCCAATCCTGACGCCTCTGCCTCCCTCCCACTATGTTGTTCCCAAGGGCACATGCTTACAAGTATTCTACACACTAAACCCTGTCTGAGTCTACTTCCCAAATGATCCAAATGCTTCAAGTCTTCACTACAAACATCCATTACAATATTGTGCATACAACAGCTTATCCCTACTAGAAATAAAACAAAGGATGATTTTAGCTGATCTATGTGTAGAATCATATAGTTATAGATTCAGAGATTAAGGATATTTCTTGTCTTCTTTACAAGGACACTGAATGCCTCATGCTGCCTTACTACTCTTTTTGTTTATCCTTCATGCAGCAATGAAAGGCTTTAAATAAATCTTATCCATTCAAGTCCAACTGGTATTTTTTCTTTCTCTTCCCTGAGGAGCATCTTTTTTCTATACTACCACTTCTCTATTACTTCAGTTATTCACTGCCTTTAGTTGTTTATCTTATTTTTTTCAGAAATATTCCTTCATAACAAGGAGGTGCTAAAAACCTCATTTCACAAGTAGGTATGAAAAAGAAATATCTTGAACACCTTTCCTAAAAAGAAATCTAAAGGTAGGTAATTTAGTACATAAGCCTTTAGGAAAGCATTAGAAGAAAGTAAGACAAGGTCAAATATTAACAATTTACTGAACATAAATTCTCATTACACAAAAAAGTATCTCTCCTTATAACTTCAAAATATTAATAGGGCAACACAGCAAAATATCAAGTGTCAGATGCAGCTAGACTACAAAATGTTATGTTTTTATTTTAGAAGTATGTTTTTTATTATTGCTGAAACGAGAATTTTAGAAAAAAAACTACCATCAGTTTCTTAACATGTAATTTATTTGTAAAAGTCAACCAAAACAATCTGAATTCAATCATCAGCTCAGGAAGCAGATTCCATGACATTTTTTTTCCCCTAAATGCTAAACGACACAGGCAGCGATAAAATATGCAGAGAAAGAACCATGTCACAGAAGATGTGACAATTTTGATAAATGACGATAAACTGTGATGTAGAACAGCCGTTTGTAAGCTGCTGTTTTCAAAAACATGTATTTTAATGATGATTTTTGCCAAATATCATTTTAGAGAGATATTCTGTAATAAAACCATTGACAAACAAAATTGGTACCTTATTATAAATTAGAACAGAAATGTATTTAAGTTTTTCAGCAAACTTGTAATTTTGCTTTGAATGAGAATGCATTTTAGATCCAGTCAGTTCCTTACAATGTTAAACACAGTCATCATCTGACCCAGAAATCCCACTCCGAGCTATAAAACAGAAATTAAAACATACTTTCACACAGACCCTTGTACATGAATGTTCACACATGCAACATTATTCATAAAAGACAAGAAGTGCAAACAACCCAAATGTCCATCAAGTGACATATCATATCAATAGAACAGAATATTATTCAGCAATAAGAAGGAATAAAGTACTGATACATGCTACAATACGGATGAACCTTGAAAATATTATATTAAGGAAGCCAGTCACAAGAGGCTACATATCATCATGTTTATATGAAATATAAATTCTATTTATATGAAATGCCCAGAATAGGCAAATCCCTAGAAATAAGATGTAGATAAGTGGTTGCCTAGGGTTGAGAGTGTAGAGGGAATGGAGAATAATTGCTAATGGATATAGGGTTGCTTTCTGGGGTAATGAAATGTTCTAGAATTGTGCACCGTGATGGCTGCACAACTCTCTGGCTATACACAACCTCTGAATTGTACACTTTAAGTGGGTGAACTGTATGTGAACTACATCGCAAAAAAGCTATTTAAAATGCCAGTTAAAAAGGCCAGTCATGGGCTTTCCTGGTGGCGCAGTGCTATAGAATCCACTTGCCAATGCAGGGGACACGGGTTCGAGCCCTGGTCCAGGAAGATCTCACGTGCTGCGGAGCAACTAAGCCCACGAGCCACAACTACTGAGCCCAAGTGCCACAACTACTGAAGCCCGCGCGCCTAGAGCCCACGCACCGCAAGGAAGAGTAGTCCCCGCTCGACGCAATTAGAGAAAGCCCACACACAGCAACAAAGACCCAACGCAGCCAAAAATAAATAAATAAATCAATTTACTTTTTAACAAAAGGGCCGGTCATGTTGTAGCTGTTTATAACTTGTATAGACTTTTCAAAGTCTAAATCCCTAATTATTAAAATATGTTTCTTACTGTCCACAAACCTCATTTCCTTACATAAAACCATCTGCCTATTCCACTATAAATACTACACGTAGTGAAAGAAAGTGCTTCTAAAATTAAATCATGTTTTCAAAACAGATTTCTCCTTAATATATTTAATTTTAATGATTCGCATGTGAATTATCCACACTTTCCATTAACTATGGTTAAATTTTCAATCTCAGATAAGTATCCCCCAATACAAAAGCACATTAACAGGCCATTCCTCTCCCAACACAAGCTGTGTGGACTAAATTTTTAACGTATTAGCTTGAATTTTAAAAAGCAAAATTAAGGAGGCAGATCTGTAAGAAAAGCAAGCACATGAAGTCTCAGAAGTTTAGAATGGAAAATATTTTCAAGATTGATCCTCTTCAGGACTACCGAAACTTTAATATCTAAGAACTAACCCCAGGAATTTTGTGATATTCTCATATCACCTTACTTTTTAAATTTTTATTGGAGTATAGTTGATTTACAATGCTGTGTTACTTTCTGCTATACATACCTTACTATTTTGCCTTAGTATTTATATTTACATTAAGTTGATTCCTTTCCTTTCTTTTCTTTTTAACTTAGCAATGTATGACACAACATCAGTGAACTTATGGGTTTGGTAAGCTATCTGTACTAGTCGAACAAACATTACAATAAATAAAATTTTAAATGGTGATGTGTCTATCACTTAAAAACATCTTGCACATGATCAGTACTACATCTACCACACTATGGGAAACACTGATCTAGTTTTATCTTTTATTTTTATGGGTGAGAAAGTTGAACTTCCTGGTGACTCTCAAAAGTCTGTGCACATCAGAACCTCCTGGAGGGTTTGTGTTAAAATAGAGAGTGCTGGGCTCTTCCCCAAGAGCGTAGGTCTGGGGGAAGGTCTGAGAATTTACGTTTCTAACAAATATCTAAGTGGTACTAATGCTGCTGGCCCAGGGACCGCCCTTCAAAAACCACTGACCAAAACCTACTAACCCCAAATTAGTCAGACCAGAATTTAAACTAGAACCCAATCTTCTCTTAGATGCTCTTATAATTATATGCTCTAGCACACATGTTTAATGTTGCTGAATTTTATTCACCTTTCACTTAATTTTACTCTTTTCAATAAAGGTGATTATTAAATGCTAAAGATCAGGTTTATACATTTTTAAGACTTCAGAGTTGTTATAAAATAGTGATTAATAAAAATTTAAGGAAAAGAACATTACAATCACCTTTGAGGACCCTGAATCCCTTTTCTTGGTCACATACCCTCCGTTAGTCCTTTGAGATAAACATTATCTTCAAGTTTGTGTCTTATCATTCACTTGCTTTTCTTGTTAATTTTCTCATAGCTGTATCTCTAAATAACATATTGTTTAGGTTGTATGTTCTGAGCTTTATACTATATCTTTTTATGCTATTTGCTTTTTTATTCAATATGATGTTTTTGAGATGTAGCCCTCGGTTTTTATCAGTAATTCATTGCTTTCATGGCGGGACACTATTTCATCTACAAGAAAACAGCACTAAAATTGTTGACTTTTTTTTTCATTTTGAAAAAATCAGAGGTAAAAAAAAAGTTGCAAAAATAGTACAGAGAAGTCCTATGTATGCTTCATCCAGTTTCCTCCAATGGTTACATCTTACCTAACTATATTACAGTATCAAAACCAGCAAACTGGTTTTGGGACAATGCTTGTGTATAGTTTCATGCCATTTTATTATATATGCAACTCTCAATTTTTAAGTTCTTTTTTTTTTTTTTTTTCTCGCGGGCCGCACAGGCCGCGAGACCAAGGGCCGCGGGGACCGGGCCGGCGCGCCGCCCCCGCCCCGCCTCAGGCCGCCCGCGCTTGGGCCACCGCCCGGCGACGCGAGGCCAGTCCCACCCCGCCCCCACCCCCGCCTCCGGCCCGGGGGTCGCTCACCTTCCGCGTTGCCCCAGACCACCATGCCCGGGCACAGCCGCCGCCTCCGGCCTCGCTGGCCCCGCCGCCGCCGCCGCCACACGGTGCCCTCGCCTGGGGCGGGGAGAAGGGCCGGGAAAAGAATCGCACCGCCGCGCCGCGGTCCACGCTCGCCCCACGCTCCCAGCGGCCAACCTGAGCGCGCCCAATGGCTGCTCTGTCCCGCCCCCTCCGACGGGCGCGCGCGCCGCGGCTCCGCCCCGCCCCTCCCCATGCGGCGGCCGGCGCGCTCCCAGGCTCCTCCCCGCCCTTCCCGACCCGCGGCGGTTCCGGCCCCGGCTCGCACTCCGCCCCGCGCTGCGCAAGCGCCCGCCTCGCGCCTAGCCTCGGGCGACCCTGAACCACCTGCGCGGCGCCCCTCCCAGGCCCGCCCGCGGAGGTCAGCCCCTCCGCTGCACGTGACCGTCTTGCTCGTGGGGGCGGAGAGGAGCGCGGCGCCTGCCCGCCTTCCGCATCCCGAGACCTGCGCGCCTCCCGCTGGGGTTGATGCGCTGTTCTCCTCTCTGCGAGTCCCCGCCCCGCGCTGCACTCCCCAGTCCGGGAGGACACTAGTTCAGGGACTGACCATGCTTAATCAAGATCATTCTATTGATATTAATGAATATCTGAGTTACTTCCTTTATTCCCCCCCCCCCGCCAATTAAAGACAATGCTCCTACCTATTAGAAAAATGAAAATCCAAACACTGACAGCCCCAAATACTTGCAAGAATGTGAAGTAATAGGAATGCTCATTCATTGCTGGTGGGAATGCAAAATAGTACAGCCATTCTGGAAGAGAGTTTGGCAGTGTCTTACAAAACTAAACATACTCTTACTATACGATCCAGCAATCGGACTCCTTGGTATTTACACAAAGGAGTTGAAAAATTGTGTCCACATAAAAAACCTGGACACAGATGTTTCATAGCAGCTTTATTCATAATTGCCAAAACTTGGAAGCCACCAAGATGCCCTTCGGTAGATGAATGGGTAAACAAACTGGTGCATCCAGATAATGGAATATTATTCAGCACTAAAAAGAAATAAGCCATCAACCCATGAAAAGATATGCAAGAACTTTAAATGCTTATTACTAAGTGAAAGAAGCCAATCTGAAAGGCTACATACTCTTTGATTCCAACTAAGTGATACCATAATGGTGGATAATGTCATTAGTCAAAACCCAGAGAACATACAACACCAAGCGTGAATCCTAATGTAAACTATGGACTTTGGGTGCTAATGAAGTGTAAATGTAGATTCATCAATTGTAACAAATATACTTCTCTGCTGAGTAGTTGATAATGGTGGAGGCTATACATATGTGGGAACAGGGGTACGTGGGAAATCCCTGTACCTTTCACTCAATGTTGTTGTGAACATAAAACTGCTCTAAAAAAATAAAGTCTACAAACTTTAAGCTATAAGATGAATAAGTTCTGAGGTTCTAATGTATAGCATGGTGACTAGTTGATAACACTGCAATGTATAACTATAATTTGCTAAGAGAACTTAAAGGTTGACCCCAAAACATATACATATATATTTATATATTCCTCTTTACCATAAATGTACGGCTGTGCGCCTGGCTTCTCTAACCTCTTCCAATCATCTATTTTTATTTCTGCTCAGTACCATGCTGTCTTAATTGGTAGAGTTTTAGAATAGCGAGTCTTAATATCTAGTAGGTCAAAAATCCCCAATTCACTCTTCCATTTGCTGCTAAGAATCAGTTCGCATGTTCTATGTGGGGGAGGGAGGTGAAGGAAATTCATTTTAGCTTCATAAAACCTCTAAAACAATTTGGGGAGAATCACATCTTCTGTAGATTGAAATTTTCTATTGAAATAAGATTTATTTCTCCATTCCTTTAGTTGTTCTTAAGTGTCTTTGTTCTATAATTTTCTCCATATAGTTGTTGCCTATTCTTGCTAGAGTTATTCCTAGGTACTTTATAATTGTGATAATATTATAAATGGTATCTCATTGCCTTTTCTAAATAGTTGTAGCAGAGTACAGAAATGCAATTGATTTTGTATATTGATTTTGTTTGCAGTATACTTGCTAACCACTTTTATTCATTCGAATACTTCATCTGTAGATTCTTTTGGTTTTTCCACAGGGACAAGATATCCTCAATGACTAGTGATAGCAGTTTCTTCTTCTCCAATGCTAAGAATTCTTCTTTTTCTTCCTGTGTAAGACTTCCTATATAATGCTGCAAAGAAGGATTATCTTATCTTGTTGGTGAAAGGCGTCTTATCTTGTTTCCAATATTAAAAAAGAATGTTTTCAGTGTTTCACCATTAAATATCACATCTGCTGAATATTTATACCTTCTAATGATAGTCTGTTCATTTTGTATCATGAATAGATACTGAATGTTATGGAATGCATTTTCTACATCTCCTGAGATTAAATTTTTTTAAAATCAAGAATTCATTGGGGGAAAGATGGATTGAGAGTTTGGGGTTAGCAGACGCAAACTATTATATATAGGATGGATAAACAACAAGGTCCTACTATACAGCACAGGGAACTAAATTCAATATCCTGTGATAAACCATAATGGAAAAGTATGAGAAAGAATGCATATATATGTAACTGAGTCTCTTTGCTGTACAGCAGAAATTAACATTGTAAATCAACTGTACTTCAATAAAAAACTTACTCTGCACCCATAATGTGTCACAGTGTTCTAGACAGTAGAGGTAAAGCAGTGACCAAACAGATGAAAACACTGGCCCTCAGGGAGTTCACCTTGTATTAAAGGAGAACAAACACACTGAATAAATAAAATGCATAGTTTGTTACATATTGATCAACACAAAAGGCAAAAATGAAGTAGAGAGGGGAACAGGTAGTGTGGGGAAGGAGGTCTGCAACTTCAAATGCAGTGGTAGGAATGGGTGTCATTGACAAAATGACATCTGGCAAGAGCCTGCAAGCAGAAACAAGAGCATAGCTTGTATGCAGTACGCACTGCAAGGCAATATGAAGTTCTGTTACAAATTCTGTGAAGGAAAAGTGAATTTCTGAGTAGGTTCACTGGAAAATATAAATGTTAACATACTATTTTAGTTGCTAATTCCCTATCACAAGCAATGAAGCTTAAAAATCTTACATCAAAAAAAAAAAAAAACCTTACATCAACTATTAAGTAAATTTAAAAAACAGCTGAAACCATTATAACCACCAGTAGTACCAAAGTAGCATTCTTATTAAAAGTATGAAAATAACCATTTCAATATAGAGTACAGAAAGATAACAAAAATTATTCTGTTGTTCAAAGTAAATTATTATAAAATTTCAACTTGGGTCACAGAAGCCTATCAAAAAAATAAGTATGGGAAAAGCATAAATGGAAAAAAGAAATATTCACAAGTACAAGGCCTAAAACTCATTGTAAGTACTCCCCATAAGTTATCTGACCCAATCCAGGGCTAACACTCTAAAGAAACATGAAAACAAAAAGACAATCACTCAGAGACCAGATGACAGAAAGAGGAAAGGAATCGTTTCAAAGATGTGTTACAGAAAGTTCAAGTAC